>NC_042624.1:37978177-38278986 GCF_901001135.1 Rhinatrema bivittatum | reverse complement strand
GCAGGATCCAATTTAAGGTACATGGGTTCTGATGGCTGTCGGGGTGGGGGGAGAGTGTGGCATCCTGAACTTATTTTATAGGGGGTGAGTGATGTACTTTGGGAAGGTGGAAAGATTGAATGTATGAACTTCGGGAGCCAGGGGTAAGGGTTTTGAGTGTATGACTTTGGGGGAGCTGGGGCCAGGGGATGGGAGAATTAATGTAGGGACTTGGGGGGGGGGGTATGAATGTTGTACTTTGAAGAAGTATTGGTATTAGGAGCCATGGTCACATGAATTTGTGTGTTTTGGGGAAGGATGAGGGGGACCATCACCACACGGTTCCTTTTTTTTTTTTAACACATTCACATTTTGGTGGTGTTGGGGCCACCTCATCTGGTGGCCCCAGGTTGAGATAGGGGTCTGCACTGATTCATACTTAACCTCCCTTTTTGGCCACAACTTATTTTTTTGTAATTTTTCTGCTGCTTTAAATGTGCAGTAGGAGCCTCGGTACCCACCTTAGAGCCCCGGGTCTCCCACCACACATCTAACACTTTTCAAATAGGTGTAAATATTTTATCATCGCTAACCACCTTCTCAGTCTGCCGTGATAAAATATTTACATAGACTTGATTAGTAATGAATTTCTCTGCATGCATTTGCATTATTTATGCATGCAAATTGCATCCATAGAAGGTCATTGTAATAGGAGAGTGCAACTGGATGGGGAGATGCAAAATATCATGTATATCATGCGATATGCCATGAAAGTGCACAACTGCAGAGATATCTCGTGATATACATGATATAACATGCATTAGAACCCTAAACTGGCTTGATGCATCACCCGGTTATCCGGATTAGTCTCAATATCACTAAACAGCCCTAACGCCCACGATAACACCATAATGCAGGCGATAAATACCACATCACAAAATGTATACGCAAATTTAAAATTAGTATTTGAGTGGGAGGAGTTTGTGTGGAGTAAATGGAAATGAGGGTCGGTTAATGTGGTGTGCGATGAAGTAATGTGCACTATCGCAGAATTTAATGCCAGAAATAACTACACCTTTTTTCTGTGCATTATGCCTGCATTAGCTGTGTATTACCAGCCAAAACAGTATTTATCATAAACGCTGGTTCGGAGGGGAGAGGGAAGAGAGAGAAAGATAGAGCGCTTCTGTGGAAGCGTACTTATATTTGAACTTTTTATACCACTGTAAGAGGGGGCATTTTGAACTCAGAGTGAAGTATCTGGTGTGGGGTAGTTTTTGGTGGGCAGTTTTACATGCATAGTCATATGTACAAACCGTGAAGATTTAATCTGATTTGGAGTGATGAAAGGTTGTTTATATGTATGTGCATGTTAAATTGCCCCCTAAAGCCCACCCCACCCCACAAACCTCACCCTGAGTTACCAATGCCCCCTCATATAGTGGTATAAATAACTAACTTTTCTGTAAGCATCTTTAAAGTCTCTCTCTCTCTCTCTCTCTCTCACACCAGAATCACCTATGCAGCTGTGGTAGATTGAAAATAAGATGCAATGCAGAATCAGGAAAATTAGCCTAACCATGCCCCCCCTTTTCTTTTTATCACGGATGCTATTTTTGCTGTATATATATATAGCAAAATGATGAATCTATGTCTAAGTTAGCAGGATAAGTAACTCCTCCCAGTTATATCCTGTTCCACACACCACTTTGTCAGCTAACTACTTAACCAGATAAGTAATCATCTGGTTAAGTGGTGACCACTGAATACAAATGGATATTCAGATGCTACCACTTAGCTGGATAAGTCTGAGCTTATCCAGCTATGTGGCATTGAATATTTACCTCATAATTTTTGATTTCCCAAAGTATGTAATATATTAGCTCATACAAGTTACACCCACTGAGGAGGTGTAACTTAATCTATGTTTCTACCAGACAAATTATCTAAGCATTTTCAAAGTGAATTTATGTGCATAAGTTTGTTTTGAAAAAGTTCGCTAAAGCTGCATTACAAGTTATATTGGTTTAAAAAAGGTTTGGATAAGTTCGTATTCATCAAGTTGACTTAGGAAATAGCCACTATTACTGGCATTAGTAGCATGGGATATACTTTAGTGTTTGGGTACCTCCCAGGTACTTGTATCCTGGATTGGCCACTGTTGGAAACAGGATGCTGGGCTTGATGGACTCAATCTGACCTAGTATGGGAATTTCTTATGTTCATAGTTTAGCCTTAATTACAGAATTATAAAATTAAAATATGTTACGTGCTACACGTACTAGAGATGTGAATCGGAACCGGAATCTGATTGGTTCTGGTTCCGATCCAAATCTTAACATTTTTATCGCCCAGCCCGATTTGAGTTCTGCGCCCGATCCGATAATCAAAACACCCTCCCGAACCCCCCAAAAAGGTTTTAAAATTACCTGGTGGTCCAGCGGGAGCACGGGGAGCGATCTCCCGCTCTCAGGCCATCGGCTGCGTTAATAAAAATGGCGCCGATATCCCTTTGCCCTTTCCCTGTGACAGGGCAAAGGTAGCGCCGGCGCCATTTTGAATATTGGCAATATGGCCTGAGTGCAGGAGATCGCTCCCGGTCCCCCGCTGGACCCCCAGGGACTTTTGGCCAGCTTGGGGGGGCCTCCTGACCCCCACAAGACTTGCCAAAGTCCAGCGGGTGTCTGGGAGCGACCTCCTGCACTCGGGCCGTATTGCCAGTATTCAAAATGGCGCCGGCGCTACCTTTGCCCTGTCACAGGGTAAGGGCAAAGGGCCATCAGCGCCATTTTTATTAACGCAGCCGAGGGCCCAAGAGCGGGAGATCGTGCCCCCGCTGGACCACCAGGTAATTTTAAAAGGTTTTTTTGGGGGGGGGCAAGGGGGTCATTTTAAAGGTTCGGTGGGTTTTTTTTTTATCGGGCCATTGGCGCCATTTATATTAGTGGCAGCCAAAATGGCGCCAATGGCCCGAGAGCGGGAGATCACGCCGGGACCCCCCCACTGGACCACCAGGTAATTTAAAACATTTGGGGGGGGGGGTTCAGGAGGGTGGGGGATTTGTTTTAAAGGGTCAGGGTGGGTTTAGGGGTTGTTTTGGTGTGCCAGTTTTCCCGCCCTCCCCCTTCCCCGATTTACGATTTTTCACGATAAATCGGGGGAATTTCTATTGATTCGCGACTAATGATTTTTGACAATTTAAAAAATATCTGACGATTTTTTTTAAATCGTCAAAAAACGATTCACATCCCTACCACGTACTGCTGTGTTAATTTAAGCTGGTGTACCCTGCCTTTTTCAAAAAGGTGCATGGAAACCATATGATTACTCTTCATAGTTCATCTTCATGCACATGGTGATGTCTTTTTGAATGATTATAGACATATGTGAGTTAAACAAAGCCTTTTGATAATACAGTCTATGTCTGGAATAGATGTAGCCTGTACTTAATTTGTACCACAAAATCACCTTTTTAGAAAATATTCTGAACTAAAGTGTTTAAAATTAAAAGATGCCATTACTGCACATTCATTCCTATTTCTTTCTGGATGATTATGATAAATGTACAAGTTATACACAGCATTTCTTTTAATATTTTCATCATCATGAGCTCATTATTGAAAATGTGAAGCTCCTTAGTTATGAAATAAAAACTGCATTTGCAAGAATGGAAAGAAGCATTCTGTAACATCCCAATTATATTGTTTAGCAGTGATAAAAGTATGCAGAAACCTGTAAGGGGCCACTGGTCTCTCTGGATACCTATTGGAAGTAGGGATGTATTTTCATTTGCAACAACAAAGACAATATCAACAACATTGTCTACATCATTTCATGTTGTTTTAAATAAGAAACGAAACTCCCACAAAATGTATTTATTTATTTTTTTTGCTTTTAATGTGCACAAATTCAAAATATGGCACACTAACGTGAAATAGTGCATACTAACTCAAATAGCACACACTAACAAAATAGTGCGTACTAGTTTGTCTGTGTGCATTATTTGGAATTAGTGCACACTATTTGAGTTAGTGTAAACTAAAAATAATATTTAATTTTAAAATGGAATGGGTCTTTGCCCGTCACTATTAATACTATTCCCAGAAGTTTTCTATCATGTTTCAGTGGGAAAGAGGGGTTTTGCATTTTGTAATCCTCCCTTTGTCAAAACCCCACCTTTTTAGGGGAAAGGCTTCTTGGGGTATAAAGTCCCTTGGAGCATGCTTAGTTATTTAGAGAGTTAGGTGCAGCCTTAAGAGCCAGAAGGAAGGAGAGATCCGCAGTGTTGGAAAAGGAGATTCCCCCCAGAATCTCAAGCAAGAAGCAGTTGGAGGAATGAACCTTCTGGAATTCAGGTACACACTATTGTCCCAGGGTCACTTTTACTCCCAGCTCTCCTGCTCCACAAGTTAACATCCCAAGGAAATGATGCAGTAGGGATAAGGCTCAGAGCCAGGGTATGCACAGCCATTCTTTGATCCAGGGTTGACATGTTACGGCCTTCCCCAACACTATTTTCATTGGGCTGGCTCCTATAGTTAGTTGTATGCTTTAGGAACTGCATCACATGCAATAAATGAAGCATTCTTTTGGTTGATTAAAGGTATGCAGCAGTCAAATATTTTCAGGTAGAAGAATTTTCTAATTGTGTACAATCTCTTGGTTTAATCAACAGGCTTACCAGAACCAAACGTAGACAAGATATTCCAAGGACTGACTGTAAATCAAGGATTCTATACATCTAAAGACTTCTTGCCACTCATGGCCAAGGCAAGCAAACAAGGTTAGTATTTGATTACATTCAGAAGACCTCTTTAGTTGCACAAGACAAACAGAATTGTATATTTTCATGGAAAAGGCATGTGTGTGTAAATGCTTAATAAGATTTCAAAATGAAAATTATGTATTTCTTGAACCATTACAACTAAGGTCCTTCCTAGATGCGCACACCCAGGAAGCTCAAATTAGATAGTTAGGTTGTGGAAATGCTCAAATGTATCTGTTTCTGCGAGATATTAAGTTTATTTTCTAAGAATGTAAGAGCTCTATTTGTTTCTCTCTCTTGGCTCCCCCTCATATTTCCTATAAAATTTGAGATTTTAGAATATTTCTTTATGATTTTTCTTGTAAAAGTGATATTTTACTGTAAATCTCTATTGCTTGGGTATTGTGAAATATTGTTATATATCTGAAAATATTTAAAAAATTTATAAAAAAAAAAAAAAGGCATGTGTATAATTTATCCCTGGATAGTATAGAAGGCCATATGCCATAATATGGCTGCAAGCACATATCTGGGGTTTGGCCTGGCAGGGCACAGCATTTGGAGCTCGGGTGAACACAATAATAGGGCCACTAGGTATGTCACCTTTATTTTTACCTTTAATGGCTGCTATATTCTTTTGAATACAGCCACTTAAGGCTAAAGCTATCAGCTACACAAGACCGAATAACTTTACACCTAAGTGGTGATATTCAAAATCATATCTGTTAGGTTTAAAGTTACCCAGCAATGATTGCTAGATAACTTTAATCAAGGATATTCAGTGGAACGTTTATCCCACTATTTGGGACGTCATCCGGCTTTCTGTAGCCATGTCATGCATAAAAGGATTATTTAATATTGAGCTTAATGTTTAGATGTTATAACCCCTCCTTGGGATTTTATTCATCCAGTACATTAACATAAGGAACAAGTAGTTAAATACATAATATTAATATAAATGTGAAATTATTACACAGTTATGCAGAATTTGATTATTGTATGCTGTGCATTTGTAATCATATCAAAGTAAGGGGTGTTGGGGACTAGCTAGACAGTGGACCCTTAGACCGGCCTGTGGGAGACCTGGGGTAGTTGGACTATGGTCTCGGGGCAGCAGGCCGGTAGGCAGACCAGGCTGATGTAGACAGTAGGCTTCACCCGGAAGCTGGTACTCCCCCGGGAAGAGCCCTTGGGAACCCAGACGCTTGGGACTCAGGAGGTTCACCCTGGAAGCTGGTGTCCCCCCGGGAGGAGCCCGAAGGAACCCGGCCACTGGAACTTAGGTGATCTCTGGTCCGGATCTTGAGTAGGCTGGAGCTGAAGTGGATGAAGGAGGCCTGGCAGGAACTGCGGCGGGCCCAAGTCAGGCAGAGCGAAACCAGGCAGGAACTGTAGCAAGCTGAAGGCAGGCAGAGCGGGACCAGGCAGGAACCTGGACAGGTGCTGAAGCAGGCAAGAACTAAGAGGTTAGAAGTGCGAGCAAGTCACATAGTAGACCAAGCAGGCAGGCAAGCAGGAACGGTGTGTGAGTGAGTCACACACCGGGGCTCAGGGCAACTGGGCTCTGCAAGGGACCCGGTTGCAAGGCGTCGTAGTGGGGTCCGCGGGAAGTTTAAGTAGGACTGGGCGTCTGACGTCCGGAGCGGGGGCGGAGCGCGCTCTGGCGGGAAACGGGCTATATCAGTGCCGTGACAGCACGCGCACGTGCCTAAGGAGCCCAGGATAATGGCGTCTCCCCCGCGGAGATGCTCACAAAGCTGGTTCAGGCATCGAGTGGCCCAGCTAGAACTTTGAGGTAAGGGCCGGGATGCGAGGGTCACGGAGCGGACCGCAACAAGGGGTCTATTTACTAATGAGTGTTAAAGCTGTACGTTGATCTGTGGTTTTCATATATTTATTTATTTATTTATTTTTAACTTTTATATACCGACATATTCCTGTATAAAATACAAATCACACCGGTTTACAATAAAATATAACTTCGCCTGTGAGCGTTACATAGAACAATCAACAAATTATACTAAAAAGCATACATATGTTAATTAACTTGGCATTCACTCTACTGTATAATATAAATACTGAAAATTTTTGAATAATCTATTAAAACTGGCATTTCTATAGTCAGTAAAATGTTCATAAAACTTCATCTATCTTTGTGAAGATTTATCTTGAAAGCAAAGCAGACAGGGAGAAGAATGAATATCTGGAATTTTCTAGATTATTGACCCAGTCTGCACAGTTGCTCCTGACTACTAAGAATCTACCCAATTATTTCCGTCTTACTTTATTATCACTTGAGTGTTGCTACTGTTTTACTTACTTCCATCTGTGCTGGTATGTTTTGTAGTGGAGGAGTAGCCAAGTGGTTAGAGCAGCTGGCTACAAACCATTGTTCACATCCAAATGCTGCTCTTGTGTCCTTGGACAAGTCACTTTACCCTCTGTTGCTTCAGGTATAAACAGATTGTAAGCCCTCTGGGGACAGGGAAATACCTGAATGAAATCTGCTTTGCTGGAAAGTGGAATATAAATCAAATAAATAAGTTTGTCATGCATAAGAGCTTACACTTTAACTCAGTTACTATACTGTGCAGTTTAATGTTAAAATAAGAACTGATGGTAGAGAATGGAGCTAGAAAGAAGTTCCCCAGTTATATTGCTAGAAAGATTCTGACTAAGAGCAGGGTTCCATCAATAATTATTTATTAACTAGTAATAGTAGTAGGCAAATCTTTGATTTGAGGACGATGGTTTTAAATTGATTTAGGAGTGCAGTTATTGAAAAACAGTTGCAAGTCATTCTATGGGGAAAAGTAACAGAGTTTCTTCTCTGTGGGCAGGATTTTCAAAGGGTTACATGTGTAAATCTGGAGGCCTTACTAAAGGGGCGGGAAGGGGGTGGGGTGTGGGTGGGGTGGTCCAGGGGTGGAGTGGGGTCAGAGGCTTCAGGCACAGCGGCCATTTGCTGTTGTGCCAGGGATCGCGCGCCGGCAGTCGGCCGGCATGCACAATTTACTTCAGCCCCAGGGCTGAAGTAAGTTTTGCAACAAAAAAGAGGTCAAAAAAGGTAGGGGGGAAAAGGCGGGGGAGGTAGGGGAAGGGAAGGGAAGGTGGGGTGTGGGGGTAGGAAAGTTCCCTCCCAGGCCGCTCTGATTTCAGAGCGGCCTGGGAGGGAACAGGCGAAGGTAGCGCGGCTCGGAGTGGCCTTGGAGCGGGCTTGGCGCACACAAGGTGCACCCCCCCCCCCCCCCCCCGATCCTGGATTTTATAAAATGTGCGCGCCTGCATGCCGGGTAGCGTGTGCACATGTACGCCCACGTGCACCCTTTTAAAATCTACCACTGCTATCTCATTTATGCTTCATGTGCAAAATGCTTCAGGTCAAAGAAGACCGCCATGGTGTTGAGGTTTTAGTACTACTGATTTCGCTCAGTGGCCAAATTCTCCAAGCTCATGATATCAATATCTGCTTGAAGTATGACTTTAAAATCTCTCTGTAACATTTCCTCTTTTTATTAACTATGACAGCATTTATAAGATGCGTGATATACATATCACGTGCGATAGCTAGCTCGGGGTGGAGTCGGCCCCGGAAGAGGAGGAGTTGAGGCGACACCGGGGCCGACAGTGCGGACACATTGCTGGCGACGAAAGGTAAGATTCCTTATTGCCGCCAGTTTCGCGCCGAATAACTACACCTGTTATGGTATAGTTATTTGGCGTGAAAGCCAGCAGCAATTGCAGGACCGCCCCCCGCTTCGCCCCCCTGCCCCCCATTACCGCCGGATTCTCTAAGATCTGCGACCTTAGAGAATCCAGGCCTAACATTTCTAACGGGTCATAAAAGTCCAGATATTCATTCTTTTTTGCTTTCAAGATAAATCTTCACAAAGATAGATTAAGTTTTATAAGCATTTTCCTGCTAGGATTTTCTATTCAATCAGCAATGCAGCAGATCTTTAGTGCCACATTGGACATGGTAGTTTAAACACTGTAGACTGCACATTTATATCAGTTATGCATAGTAGTTTTGTGAACAAAAAAAAAATTGATCTTTTTTTTTTCAGTTGCTGATTGCACTGAAATTTTAGGACCTGTTTTTCAGTATTATTTCTTTTGGCTGAGTAAAAGCTTAACTGGCTAGACCTGAGAGCTGGAAATATCATCCCACAAAGTAGACAAATTTGTCCAGCTTGATTTCCTAGCCAGCTAAATTTGGCCAGTGTTTCTGGTTTGAGCCCCTAATGTAGGAAGTTGATGCTGATTTTGAGCACTAGCTGGCTAAGTTCAGCAGAAAATCAAAAATCAGAGTCAAAGTAAAAAAAAAAAGAAACACAATTTAAAAAATAGATAAAAGCATAAACATATATGCTACTCTTATTGTGTTATGTGTTTCTATAATCTCTATCTAATATACCACCATATTTTGTTATTAATTAATTTTTAAAAAACTTGGGTTTGATTGATCACAGGGGGAATAACTTTCAAACAACTAGATGCAATGGCCTAAAGTCACATATATGGCTACTTGTAGATCTACAAAAGTATTTTATTACCCAGGCATATCATAAAATACGCATATCTTTACCCCAGAACATATAAGCGTACATATGCTTATACAGTAATACATGCAATGCATTGAATATGCATACTTTTTCTACTTATTTTAAAACTATATGTGCAGGAACAGTAACTTTCAAACTAGTACACGGGCACATATGTGAGCTCAGGGATGTGGCTAGTTTATAACTTGCGCAAGTATTTGCATGCATGTTATAAAATAGTCCTCCCATGTGCATATGTGCACCAAATTGGTGTGCAAATCCCGCTTCTACTGCCCTTAGTTAGCCTCAACCTTTAAAACCCTGCAGATCTGCCTAGTTTTCTTTAAATTTTAACTTACACATCATCTATAGCAGAAGTAAAGATACACTGCAGGAGTCCTCAGTGTATGCCAGGTCATGTATTTAAGCACACATCTCAGGTTCATGCCCCAAAATGCCCATGCCCTATACAGGACATGCCCATGCCCCATCCCTTTTAAAAAAAAACTTTCTAGATGTATGCACTGTGGGAGATGCACACGTATCTTTCTGGCTTTTGAAATCTGCGTGGCACATGTGAGCCCAACTTATTTGCATACCATAAATTAATATATAATATAATATTTATAAAAATCATAAGATATTTATGATAGATTTAAATATATTTAAATTTAATTTTAAATATTTATATATTTATTTTTAACATAGAATAATATATAATATATATAATATATAATATAATTTTAAATAAAATATATTTAAATATAATAATTATAAAAATTATAATTATATGTGTTTATCTTGCATACTGTTCTTTGTAAAGGCAATGCCAATATATATTTTGGTTGTAAGTTACTTGTAAACCGACACAATGTGCAAACGGCTGTCGGTATATAAAATCATTTAAATAAATAAAAAATAAATAAATAATTAGCAGGTGTAAAATGGTACAAATATTTTGCTAAATGTATGTTTGTGTCTTTTAAAAAAGCAACTTATGCCTGTAAGTTTTGGCCTTGTCCCATAATACCCTTAGACTGCTCCTTTTTCCACAGACTAGATCCACCTCCACAGGCACCCTCCACACTCCCCCCCTCAAAACTGCCCGCCTATCCACCACCAGAGAAAGAGCCTTTACCATCGCAGGCCCCGCCCTCTGGAATTCCCTCCCCACATACCTCCGTCTTGAACCCTCCCTAACCATCTTCAAAAAAGGCATTAAGACCTGGCTCTTCCGACAGGCTTACCACTGCTCCAGCCCCTCGTAGTCCACCCCCCTAAATCTGCCCCGGCCCCCTATAGTCTACCCCCCTGAAACCCCCCCAATCGCTCCCCCCTGTCTCTCCCCTGCCTCACCACCCTGAATCCACCCGAGCCTCACCCGTCAACCCACCCATACCCCCACCCTCCCTCCCCTTACCCTCCCTCCCCTTACCCCGCCACCCTCCCACCGTGCTCCACTGTAACCCAGTTAAAACTTACAACCTATATGTCGAAATCAAGACTCCGTTATTACCTGCTGTAACTGCTGTAAATAAGCTAATACTTTATATATATGTGTTTAATTGTTTAATAAGTTATCTATATAATCCACCATAACTGCTGTAATTAAGCTTTAATATTTATCATTATATAATCTATTTATTCCTCATTAACCGCTGTAAAAAATCAACCTTGTTCTAACCTCATTAAGCAACCTATCCTGTAAATACTGATATGTTCCTTGTACCTTTCTCAGCTGCTGTCTTTCCTCCTTTACCTCTCTCCCCCCTCTTCCCCCCCCCCCTCTTTTCGCTCCTGCTCCACTCCCCCACTCCCTGTTTTTTGTAATTTCCTCCTTTCTCAAGTTTATTGTAAACCGGCGTGATGTGCTTGCACGAACACCGGTATATTAAAAGCTGTTAAATAAATAAATAAATAAATAAATAAATAAATGTATATGAGCTTATGGACATAAAGTATGCACACTTTTATGACTTTTATAAAAAAGTGATTATACCAGTACAGGCTATGGCTGCGCACATATGCTAATTTTTGCAAGTGCAAATCTTTGAACATTGCCTCCAGACATTTCTGTTTTAATACTTGAAATAAGCCCTTATGATCAAAATGTATATGAGCTCTATATTCAGCTGTAGTTTGGCAGGCAAAATTAACTCTATAAACTTATTCAACTAATTTGGTAGGGAAATTCAGCAGCACAGGTATACTGTTACATATCCCTGACTTTCTTAAAGTTAGGTGGATTAGTTTGTCCACAAATTTGTTGAGGGTACCATCTGTCCAGTCCTGTAAATTGATAAGAAGATGTATTAGAGCATTTTATCAGATGGCCCCAATACTTTGGAATGCTGTGTCTTGCGATTACATACAGGGCCGGTGAAAGCACTAGGCGAATGAGGTGACCACCTAGAGCACCACAGGTTCGGGGGCAGTCCAGTGGCCACCTATTGGTTCCAATGGACCTGCTCAGAATTATGAAAAACTATTGTCCTAACACTGATGGCAGTTGCAGGACCTAGGTGATTGGACCTCTTCTTACCAGTCCTTGGTGACCAGAAGAGGAAATGTGTTATGGGCCCACATGGGTGGGATGAAGAATGTCAATCATTGCAGCTAGAAGGAGTGGGCCCAGAAGAAAAGACTGAGAGGGTTACACATTACTGCATTGGCCTGACTGCATGGCTGAAGAGAGGCAGCATCGGCCAGGCCATGCAGTTGAAGAGGTGCAGTATCAGACAGGTCATGTAGCAGAAAGAGAAGCAGCAGCAGACATCCTGTGTGTTCAAGGACAGGAGCTGTGTCTGCTCAACAAGGAAAAGTGGAAGCCTCCTGATGCCATGGAAAACCAAGAAGAAAACCGATGATGCTGCCTGTAGCTAGGAGGGAGAGAAAAAAAAAGAATGTATGCGTATGAGCATGTGTGTGTGTGTGTGTGAGAGCATATGCGGAGAGAGAGTATGTGTGCATGTGAGAGCATGAGGATAAGAGAGAGAGTATGTGTGTGTGTGTGTTTTACAGTTTCCCGGTTCACCCCTCGATTCCTTTTTAAATATAAGGGTTACATTGGCCATCTTCCAATCTTCAGGTACATTGATTTTAATGATAGGTTACAAATTTTTACTAATAGTTCTGAAATTTCATTTTTTAGTTCTTTCAGAACCCTGGGGCATATATCATCCAGGCCAGGTTCAGATCTATTGAACCAAATCACAGTGAACCTGGAAGATGTGGTAAGCCTGACTGACAAACTGAAAAGTAGTAAGTTTGTCAGTCAGGCTTACCACATCTTCCAGGTTCACAGTGATTTGGTTCAGTAGATCTGAATCATCATCCATTAAAAACCTTCTCTGGAATGGGTATCTCTCCAACATCCTCTTCAGTAAACACTGAAGCAAAGAAATTGTTTGATCTTTCTGCAATGGCCTTATATTCTCTAAATGTTCTTTTAACCCATTGATCATCCAATGGTCCAACAGACTGCCTTGCAGGCTTTCTGCTTCGGATATATTTTTAAAAGTTTTTATCGTAAGTTTTTGCCTCTATAGCCAACTTATTTTCAAATTTTCTCTTAACCTTTCTTATCAATGTCTTATATTTAACTTGTCAATGCTTATACTTTATCCTATTTTCTTCTGATGGATCCTTCTTCCAATTTTGAATGAAGATCTCTTAGCTAAAATAGTCACTTTCATCTCACCTTTTAGCCATGCCGGTAATCATTTTGCCTTCTTTCCACCTTTCTTAATGCATGGTATACATCTGGTCTCTGCTTCTAGGATGGTATTTTTTAACAGTGTTCACGCCTGTTGCACACATTTTACCTTTGTAGCTGCACTTTTCAGTTTTTTTTTCTAACTATTTTTCTCATTTTATCAAAGTTTCCTTTTTGAAAGTTGAGTGCTAGAGCCATGGATTTACATACTTTCCTCTTTCCAATCATTCATTCAAATTTCATCATATTATGATTTCTATTGCCAAGTGGCCCCACCACCATTACCTCTCTCACAAATCCTGCACTCCACTGAGAATTAGATCTAAAATTGCTTCCTCTCTTGTCAGTTCCTGAACCAATTGTTCATTAAAACTGTCTTTTATTCCATCTAGGAACTTTATTTCTCTAGCATACCCTGATGTTTCATTTACCCACTCAATACTGGGGTATAGTTTATAGTTTATAGTTTATTATTCTTTATATACCGACATATCGGGGTTCCATCATAAACATAAGAAGCAAAAATGACTCATACATTAATTAAAAAATTAAAAATACAAACAGCACAGTAAAATAACAATAAATAAGTACTAAAATTCTAATGCTAAAACTATAATAAGTACTTACAATAATTAATAAAATGATTACTTATATTACTCTATACTAAAATCAATATAAATAGCGGCACTTCCTAAAACAATCATAAAGTTCTATTTGCTTTCCCCATAAGCACACTTAAAAAGCCAGGTTTTTAATTCTGCCTTGAATTTATTTATATCAGCCTGAAGTTGCAATTCCACTGGCAGAGAATTCCACAGTTCTGGGCCCGCGATTGACACTGCTCTATCTCTGACTTCAATTAGGTGTGCAAATTTAATATTAGGGATTGTCAGTAAGCCTTTATTGGCTGACCTTAGATTTCTTTGCGGTACATGTACTCGGATTGTCGTGTTCAGCCATTCTGTCTGTTCTGTATACAAAAGTTTGTGCAGTATGCATGCAGTTTTATATTGGGCACGATATGAAATCAGCAGCCAGTGTAATGAAATCATTGTTGGGGTTATATGATCATACTTTCTTTTTCCTATCAAGATTCTTACAGCTGTATTTTGCATCACCTGTAATGGTCGAATTATTGAAGTGGGAAGTCCTGGAGAGCAGGTCCTTGCTACAGGATCATTTCCTGCTGCTCCAGGTTGATGCTCTCTGATCATGAGACCTTCCTCTTCCAACGCAGCACAAGGGATGCCAGACAGGAGTTGGGACTATGTCCCTGAAGGTCTCTATATACCTCTCTGTCTGCCTCAGTTTCTCTAGGTCTACCACTCTAGCCTCCAGAGATTGGACTCATTCTCTGAGAGACAGGAGCTCTTTGCAGTGGATGCACATGTACAATTTCTCACTGTTGGATAAAAAAATCATTCATGTGACACTCGATGCAAAAGACTGAGTTCCTAGTTGAGTTTTAGGTTGCTATGGGTGTAGGATTCCGTACAATTAGGGTCCTTTACATGTATTAGTGTATTCACTAGGGGTGTGCATTCGTTTTGAACTTATATGTAAAACGCTACTTTTTCTTTTTTTTAACTTAAAAAAGTGATGAGGCGAAAACGATCGGATTTCCAACTTATTCAACATAGCTATGTTGAATACGTTGGAAATCGCGATCGTTGATCCTAAATAAAAATTTAAACCCCTCACCCTCCTTAATCCCCCCCAAGACTTACCAAAACTCCCTGGTGGTCCAGCGGGGAGTCAGGAAGCCATTCCTCTATTCCTTTGCGAGGAGCACGTGATGTCCGCGTCACGTCAGAGTGACGCGGCCGTCACGTGGTCCTCCGCGGTTCCGTTCCCGGACCCCTCGTTGGACACAAACGGAACTTTTGGCCAGCTTGGGGAGGTCAGGAGGCCAGCTTGGGGAGGTCAGGAGGCCCCCCCAAGCTGGCCAAAAGTTCCGTTTGTGTCCAACGAGGGGTCCGGGAGTGGAACCGCGGTGGACCACGTGAAGGCCGCGTCACTCCGACGTGACGCAGACGTCACATGCTCCTCGCAAAGGAATAGAGGAATGGCTTCCTGACTCCCCGCTGGACCACCAGGGAATTTTGGTAAGTCTTGGGGGGGGATTAAGGAGGGTGAGGGGTTTAAATTTTTATTTAGGGAACCGGTGCACGTATGGACATAGACTCAACTTATAGAATTCTCCATATGTCCATATTGACCGAAATTGACCCCCCTTTTCGACTTATGGACTTATGAACATAAACTTTTTGTCTGCACATCCCTAGTATTCACTATATATCTGGTAGTAATCTACAAGAGAATGATCAAACTGAGTTTAAGTTATAAGGCTGATTTTTTCTTTTAAGTGTGAAAGTGACACCTGATAATAAATTAAAGGTTGAGCTAGGGGTAAGTAGGAGAGGGTTGGGAAATCCACCCAAACATCTGTTTGTTGCCTGCCTTTCTGACTACTTATTTAAAACAAAACATACAAACACACTAAATAATATACCCCAATAGTTTCCTTCTCCCCAATACTTTTAAGTTTTACAAATTTCTCCAAGCAGTACTTACTAATTCTTTGCAGCCACCAGCAAGGTGATCCTCTCCTCTCAGTGCTTCCACTACCATTGAATTGTTAATAGGTTTTATGCACATAAGGGTACTTTAAGCAGGTAAATGGCTTTTGAAAATTGCTACAATGGCATGTTACATTTAATAAAGAAACATAGAAACAGAAGTGCTGGCAGAAAAGGACCCACTGGCCCATCCAGTCTGCCCAGCAAGCTCCCATAATTATCAGTTTCACATACTTATCAGTTACTCAGACTGCTAAGGTCAGGGCTCTTGTTGGTTCCTCTTTCCTCCCTGCTGTTGAAGCAGTGAGCAATGATGGAGTTGCATCAACAGTATGAAGGCTTATTGGTTAAGGGTAGAATCCGCCACACCAGCAATTTACCACCATGCGATGGCTTATTTGTTAAGGGTAGTATCTGCCACACCAGCAAGTTACCCCCATGCCTCTTACTTCATTCCCCTCTCCCTTGCCTTTAGGGATCCACAGTGTTTATGCCATGCCCTTTTGAAATCTTGCACCATTTTTGTCTTCACCACCTCCTCAGGCAGGGTATTCCAGGCATCCACCACACTCTCTGTGAAGAAATATTTCCTGACATTGATTCTGAGTTGTCTTCCCCAGAGTTTAATTTCATGACCCCTAGTTCTGTTGGATTCTTTCTACTGGAAAAGGTTTATTGTTGATCATGTATCATTAAAACCTTTCAAGTATCTGAAGGTCTGAATCATATCTCCTCTACTCCTCCTCTCCACCAGGATATATATATATATATATATATATATATATATATATATATATATATATATATATATATATATATATAAATCCTTCAACTTCTCCTCATAAGTCATTTGATGGAGACCTCCCACCATTTTGGTCACCTTTCTCTGGATCGCCTCCAACCTGTCTCTGTCCCTTTTGAGATACGGTATCTAGAACTGAACACAGTACTCCAGGTGAGGTCTCACCAAGGACCAGTACAAGGGGATTATCACTTCCTGTTTCTTACTAGATATTCCTCTCTTTATGTAGCCCAGCATTCTTCTGGCTTTAGCTATCACCTTGTCACATTGCTTCACCATATTTAGATCGCTAGACACTGTCACCCTGTACCAAACCCCAAGGTCTCTCTCTTGTTCCATGCACAGCAGCTCTTTACCCCCCATCACATGCAGTTCCTTTGAATTACCTCATCCCAGATGCATGACTCTACACTTTGTGGCATTAAATCCCAATTGCTTTATCTTTGACCACTCTTCAAGCTTCCTTAAATCACATCTCATTCTCTCCACTACTTCCAGCATGTCCACTCTGTTGCAGATCTTAGTATCATCCACAAATAGACAAACTTTACCTTCTATACCTTCCGCAATGTCGCTCACAAGGACATGCATAACCTCTTTGAAAATTATCTCTTTAGTGTCTGTCTGAAGGAGTTCAATTTCGTGAACCTCTGAAGACGGAACAACTGAAAAGCCTCTCGTCTAACCATGCCAGCAGTGAAACGCACAGCCATTTTTAATGTACTAATATTTGCAACGCAAACGGCACATAATGCATAGTGACGCAGTTACGCACTAACATGTAGTGTAACGTGACTCCATTTTGGAATAATAATTTGTATTGTATTAATACGAACGCCGCTGTAAAATGTCTAACACGTCAATTAAATGACGAAACAATAGTCTGATCATAAGCTACACCTACTAGAGGACCACGCTAGCTAATGCTTGTTCAGCAGTTTGTAAATTGTTTGTTCAGCAAAAACCAGAACGCATGTGTGAAAGATAAGAGTTGTAAAGTGCATAAAAGTTTGCTCCTAAGGGGGCGTGGCATGCAGTTGTACTGAGCCTTTGTCTTAGCTGCATCTTGCTGGCAATAAAAGTCTATCTTTACGGATCAGTTGTCTGGGCCTCCTTACTGACTAAAAAGAGACGGTTACATGTCTGTCACACACAGTCAATCAAGTTAACAGACTAAATTCACTTCATTGCTTAGCAAGCACCACCAGCTTGACAACCAGAGGGCCACATTCATTTAGGCAACTACATAGAAACATAGAAATGATGGCAGGAAAGGACCAAATGGTTCATCCAGACTGCCCAGCAAGCTTGTGGTAGTATCTTCTGCACTGTGTAGGTTACCCCAAGTTTATCAGATTCCTACACCATAAAAGTCAGGGCCCTCATTTGTTGCTGTTTTAATCCCTTGCTTTTGAAGCAGAGAGCAATGTTTGATTTGCATCAAACTATCAGTTTTATTGGTTAAGGGTAGTAAATGCTGCATCTGCAAGTTACCCCCATACTTGTTTCCCCAGACCATAAAAGTCAGGGCCCTCATTGGTCACTGTACAAATCAAATTCCCCTTTTCCCCTGCCATTGAAGCAGAGAGCAATGATAGAGATGCATAAACAGTATCAAAGCTTATTGGTTAAGGGGAATAAATGCTGCACCAGCAAGTTACTCCATGCACTCTTTTCTTCATTTCCAACTTTTAGCCTGTAGAGATCCACAGTGATTATTAGGGATGTGGTCCCTTTTCATTTTATTTGTGGAACCATGAAATGAATGACGATCCCCCACAAATGAAACATAACCTATATTAGTTTCATTCGTTTGGTTCACAGTGCTTTCTTAGCAACCTTTTGCAATAGGAGAAGGTCATGTGGGAGTATCCATAGCAACCAGCCCTTTCCTGTGAGTCATAAGTGACCTCACACCCCTGTCATAGAGTAGGTCGGACAGTTTGGCAAGGAGACCAGAATGCCAACATATCAGAGTGAAGCATTTTTTAATTCATCCAATCGCTGCTCATCCTGGTGTTTTTCTACCTTCAGCAAGTGTAACACAGTGCACTTTCTTCTTGGGTTCTATCTGAGAAGGTTGTTTGCTGATTGAGCTCTCTCAGAGTGTCTCAATTATCTATTGAATTGCTGAAAATCAGAGCTATTGCTATTGTTGAAAAATATTTTTGCCCTTTTGTGCTGCTGTGCCAAGCAGCCAGGCTTTTTTTTACTGCACTCAGACTTTTCTCTCTGCCTCACCCACTGAGACAAGTTGCCAACAGTGGCATTTTGCTGCTGATCTTACCCCCCTGGGATAGGTTGCAGGCAGGGTTTGGGTGGTGTGAGTGGGAGATAGTGTGAGAATTGCAGTGGCTATCTGGCAGTGGGTAATTTTCAACTACAAGCAGCATCACAGTGAGTACTGTAGGAATTGGGCTTGCAGACTCACAGCAGGAGTAGTCAGGCTGAGGCTTCCAGTGTTTTATCTGGAGTTTCAGTACTGTTTTTGTGCACATAGAGCAGTCTCAGTTGTAGTGTACAGTGTGTGTGTGTGTGTGTGTTTGTGTGTGTGTGTGTGTAGTTTTCCACACTCACATATATTGGTATAGTGTTGTTCTTTTAATCCAAATCCCCAGTAGGCATCTGTAGTTTTAGGGGGTTTTTTTGTGCACATAGAGCAGTCTCAGTTGGAGTGTACAGCAAGACACTGTACTATGTGTGTGTAGTTTTCCACACTCACATATATTGGTACAGTGGTGTTCAGTACAACCAATAAAGAAATAATCCTTTTAATCCAAATCCCCAGTAGGCAGTGACATTAAAATCCATGATGTCAGGGAAATGTACAGGTCAAGTAATTGGCACTGGCAGAGGAGGCACTGACAGAGGAGGCACTCCAAGTGGCAGTCCCCCATTAAAGTTAAAAAGGGACCTGTTCCAATCCAAAATCTCTGGAGCGGCAAGCAGTTCCAGCCAGAAAAAAATGAAATTTAAAGATGATGCACTGCCACCACCTGTTTCTGACCCTGTTTTGGAGGTGAGGGAAGGGGAGAGAAGGGGAGGCTGAGCCATTCAAGGCAGTTGGGGTAGTGGAGAAAGCAAAAGAGCGAGACCCAAAAGCAGCAGTGCGACAGCATACTCTAGTTAGTGTTGACGATGTAGCGCAGTCACTGTTTGCTTCTGATTCTGATAAAGAATCATCTTGTATGGGATTCTCTTCATCAGAAATGGAAGACATAAAAGCTGAAGAAGGTTTAGGAGGATTAGTTAGTTCCGTCTTACCCTCCGCTTCAGTGCTGGAGGAGAGATAGGAAACTGGTGATAATGATGAGGAAGAGCAGTCACTGCAGGCAGAGAGTGTGACTGATGCCCCTGGCATTGCTTCTCAGGGTGCACCCACTACTTCCACTCCAGTGCCAGCATCCACCTCGAAGGCTATAGAGAAGGGATCATGAAAGAAATCTGTGATCTGGAGCCACTTTAAAGTGAGGGAGGACCCACGTTTTGCTCAGTGTAATTACTGTGCCAGGGATATTAGCAGAGGCAAGCAAGTGGGCCATCTAATCAATTCTGGAATGATGTATCATATGCAGAAGCAACATCTATCAGTACTGACATCTGGGGATGGTGGCAGTACCAGTCAGGTGACCCCTTTTCCCAGGCAGCGTAAAGTGGTTGAAAAGGAGCAGAGTCTTCCCATGCCCTCAGCCCCTTCCAGCAGTCAGGTGGCAGGCCAGCAGCCCCCTGTCATGTGTCAGAAGCGACAACCCACCATGGAGGAAATGGGGTGGTGTTCGGTAGCACTATCCTGGGGAAGGAGGCAGGCAGCCTCAAAAGTTGTAACCAGGAGCATCTGGGAAATGATTGCCCTTGATGACCAGCCCCTGCAGGTAGTGGAGAATCTGGGTTTCAAGCATTTGCTGCAGGCTTTAGCTCCAAATTACAAAGTCCCCTCCAGAACCTTATTTAGCAGAAAGGTCATCCCCAGCCTGTTCAACCAGTGTCGCAGTATAATCCAGGCACTGCTAGCTAAGGCAGAGGGGAGTGTGCATTTTACCTGCGATATCTGGACCACCATGAAAGCTTCACATTCTTACCTCTCCCTGACAGCACACTGGTGGGACCTGGCTGAGACAGGGGCAGGCAGCAGCCCTATTAGTAACCAAGTATCAGGGTGGAGGTGGGCTTTACTGCACACCCACCTGACAGATGAGGCCCATACTTCGGCCAATATTTTATCATGCATCAGAGACATGTTGCCCCTAAAAAATCATCTCTTCTGGCACAGGCTAGAGTGAAAGCAGCTGGCAAGAAGGACTCTCAGCCCACCCAAGCAAAGGAGACACCAGCACAAATGTCAGTGACACGGTGTCTCACAGAGCCCACTGAGGACATGGAGACAGATCCACTGCCATACTGGGCACACAAGCCTACTGTCTGGCCACACCTAGCCAAAGTGGCTCAGTGATATCTGTCCTGTCCAACAACCAGTGTGCCCAGTGAACATGTCTTTTCAATGACAGGAGATATCATGAGCCCTCATCGCTCAAGGCTGGCACCAGAGTTAATGGAAAAGCTAGTATTTTTGAAAATAAACATGCCTTTGCTTTGATTTCCAGATTTTCCCTGTGAATGCCAAAATGAATAAAAGCACTTTAAAGCCTTGCAGCACCTCTGCCTGCCTTATATGCTCCAGATATATCAGGACATGGACCTGACCTCATTGCTGTGCCTGTCTGTCTCGCGCCTTATGACATACTACAAGGGCCTGACCTCATTGCTGTGCCTGTCTGTCATGCGCCTTATGTCACTCTACAGGGGCCTGACCTCATTGTTGTGCCTGTCTGTCATGCGCCTTATGTCACACTACGAGGGCCTGACCTCATTGCTGTGCCTGTCTGTCTCACCCCTTATGTCACACTACAGGGGCCTGACCTCATTGCTGTGCATGTCTGTCTCGCCCCTTATGTCACACTACAAGGGCCTGACCTCATTGCTGTGCCTGTCTGCTAGCGCTTTACATCACACTACAAGGGCCTGACCTCATTGCTGTGCCTGTCTGTCTCGCCCCTTATGTCACACTACAAGGGCCTGACCTCATTCTGTGCCTGTCTGTCTTGCCCCTTACGACACACTACAAGGGCCTGACCTCATTGCTGTGCCTGTCTGTCTCACCCCTTATGTCACACTACAGAGGCCTGACCTCATTGCAGTGCCTGTCTGTCATGCACCTTATGTCACACTACAAGGGCCTGACCTCATTGCTATACCTGTCTGTCTCGCACCTTATGTCTATATCAACCAACACCTTTTCTGGGGTCTGATGAGCGTTGGCATTGGGTACCTTAACCTGGCATTCAGTTCATCCCACAGCGCCAATTCTGCTAACCAAAAGTGGCCCACTAGGTACTCGCATTCCATGCCCGGCTCCACACCAGCGAGCCGGGCGTCCTACCCATTTAAAGTTTGAGAATAGGTTGAGATTGCTTCGGCCCCAAGACCTCTAATCATTCGCTTAACCAGATAAAACTGGTGGCCAACCCGAGTGCCAGCTATACTGAGGGAAACTTTGGAGGGAAACAGCTACTAGATGGTTCGATTAGTCTTTCGCGCCTATACCCAGGTTGGACGACCAATTTGCAAATCAGTTTCCTCTAGCTTCGCCCTGCCCAGGCATAGTTCACCATATTTTGGGTCCTATCACGTGCTCATGCTCTACCTCCTCGATGGGGGTGGTGGTTTGAAACATAGAAACATAGAAGTGAAGGCAGAAGAAGATCATATGGCCCATCCTGCCCAGCCAGCTTTCAAAGTTATTTTTCTTATACTTATCTGTTACTCTGACCGCTGAGGTCAGGACCCTTATTGGTAACTTTTTGGTTCTAATTTTCCTTCCACCCCTGCCATTGATGTAGAGAGCAGTGCTGGAGCTGCAAAGTTTAGTCAGGCTGCTTCTCCCCCCCTCCCCGGGCACTGGTAATGATCCTTCCACAGGTTCACCTATGGAATCATTGATATGACTTTTACTTCCTATAGAAAGTCAAGTTTGATCATCTTCTCGGCACTCTGCCAGGGCCATCGTCAACCCTGGTGAGGCCGATCTGAGGACATCACTAAACCATCCAATCGCTTGTAGTAATGGGTGGTGTGTACAAAGGGCAGAGAGTTAATCAACACGCGCTAATGACCCGTACTTACTGGGAATTCCTTGTTCATGGGAAATAATTGCAATCGCTATTCCCTAAGAACATAAGAACATAAGAACATGCCATACTAGGTCAGACCAAGGGTCCATCAAGTCCAGCATCCTGTTTCAAACAGTGGCCAATCCAAACCATAAGAACCTGGCAAGTACCCAAAAACTAAGTCTATTCCATGCTACTGTTGCTAGCAATAGCAGTGGCGACTGGCTATTTCCAAAGGCAGCTTAATTAATAGCAGGTAATGGACTTCTCCTTCAAGAACTTATCCAATCCTTTTTTAAACACAGCTACACAAACTGCACTAACCACATCCTCTGGCAACAAATTCCAGAGTTTAATTGTGCGTTGAGTGAAAAAGAACTTTCTCCGATTAGTTTTAAATGTGCCACACGCTAACTTCATGGAGTGCCTCCTAGTCTTTCTATTATCCGAAAAGTAAATAACCGATTCACATCTATCCATTCTAGACCTCTCATGATTTTAAAAACCTCAGCCGTCTTTTCTCCAAGTTGAAAAGTCCTAACCTCTTTAGTTTTTTCTCATAGGGGAGCTGTTCCATTCTCTTTATCAGTTTGGTCGCCCTTCTCTCTACCATCTCCATCACAACTATATCTTTTTTGAGATGCGGTGACAAGAATTGTACACAGTATTCAAGGTGCGGTCTCACCATGGAGCGATACAGAGGTATTATGACATTTTCCGTTTTATTCACCATTCCCTTCCTAATAGTTCCCAACATTCTGTTGCTTTTTTGACTGCCGCAGCACACTGAACCGATGATTTCAAAGTGTTATCCACTATGACGCCTAGATCTCTTTCTTGGGTGGTAGCTCCTATAGCATGGGATATTTTCCCCTATATGCATCACCTTGCACTTATCCTCATTAAATTTCATCTGCCATTTGGATGCCCAATTTTCCAGTCTCAGAAGGTCTTCCTGCAATTTATCACAATCTGCTTGTGATATAACTACTCTGAACAATTTTGTATCATCTGCAAATTTGATTACCTCACTTGTCGTATTTCTTTCAAGATCATTTATAAATATATTGAAAAGTACAGGTCCCAATACAGATCCCTCAGGTACTGCACTGCCCACTCCCTTCCACTGAGAAAATTGTCCATTTAATTCTACTCTCTGTTTCCTGTCTTTTAGCCAGTTTGTAATCCATGAAAGGACATTGCCTGTTATGAACACTGCCCGCGGGTTTCCCCGCGAGCAGGCTCACTTACCTACGCTGTATCTTCACCCGACGTGGCAGGACGCCGCCGTTGGGCCTCCCATGCGGCTAGAGCCGCGCTCTGCTTCTCTCCCCCGCGGCCCCGAGGCCACCCTGCTTGTTCTCCTGCTCTGCGGTCGGAGCTGCGGCCCTCCGGCGTCTCCCCACGGGGCTGGGATTGCCCCCGATGCTGACTTCATCTTCTTGGCACTAAGGCCGCAGCCCCGGGCTGGAGTAGCGGCTGGAGCTGCCCCTAGGGTCTCCTGCAGCTGCTGGAGCCGCTGCCGATGTCGGAGCCTGCGTCCAGGCTCAGCCCTGCCTCTTCTGACACTGTACGTTGGTGCAGGCAGCTGTTCGCAATTCTGCACAGCTCCCTGCTGCTTCTTAGGCACCGGCCCGTGCCTCTCTGCTGGATTTAAAGGGCCAGGCACAGGAAGTGCGCTGGCCCCACCTGCAATGGGACTTCCTGCTTTAGCCTTTTAAAGGGCTGCTTCGTTAGTCTGTTCTTGGCCTTGCATCATGATGACTTCCCTCTGGAGGCTCCTGCCTGCCAGAGCCTTGTAAGGTCTTCTGTCTTCGTGGAGCTCCTCGTCTCGTCTGCTTTCTTCCATGTCTTCATGTCTTGGTGTTATGCCTGTGGTCCCAGTCCATGTTTTGGTGTCCCATCATGATCGCCTTCCTCCATGCCCTGATGTGTCTTCCTTCCAGGATGTTCTTCCCTGTGTCCTCGTCTGGTGCTCTTGAGCCTTCTGTTCCTGTAAGCCGGTGCTCTCGGATGGTGTATGCCCGAGAATGAGGTGACTTGCAGGTGGGAAGTGTCCCTGGGCTCCTGAGCCTCTGTTCCTGCCAGCCTTGGGGGAAGCTTTGGATGACACCGGCTCCGTCATTGAAGTTCCTCCTTGCCTGGACCTTTCCTGCGCTGTCCCGTTCTCCTCGTGGTCCATGACCAGCCTTATGGGCTGTGTAGGGCGCGCAGCGGGACAGGGTGGTCTGCGACTCAGTCCCGCGGTGGCCTGAGTAGGGCACCCTGAGAGACACTGCCAATGTCCATGCCTTGTGTCTTGCCTATTTGGATGTCAAGTTCTTCGTCATGGATGCTGTCGCATCAACCTAGTGTCTTGTCTGCGATGCCGCCGCATCGACCCTAGTCCTGTCATTGTGTCAAGGCCCATCTGCCCTCAACCTCAGGCCAGGCCTGCTGCTCCATGCTGCTCGCAGCAGGTCCTAAAGGGCTCGGAATGGTCGGAGGACCATTCAACTTCCAACATCCTTGGATGTTGGCCATGAGAGCTTGCCGGCCTGGCAGAGGGTAAGACCATCAGTCATGCGGAGCCACTGTCAACCCTTGGCTCGGCCCTGAAGGTCTGGACCCGGGCTGAGGCCCTAGGGCACACTAAACCACCAGAGTATAACATTGCCACCTATCCCATGAGTTTTTACTTTTCCTAGAAGCCTCTCATGAGGAACTTTGTCAAATGCCTTCTGAAAATCCAAATATACTATATCTACCGGTTCACCTTTATCTACACGTTTATTAACTTCTTCAAAAAAGTGAAGCAGATTTGTGAGGCAAGACTTGCCTTGGGTAAAGCCATGCTGACTTTGTACCATTAAACCATGTCTTTCTATATGTTCTGTAATTTTGATATTTAGAACATTTTCCAATATTTTTCCTGGCACTGAATTCAGGCTAATCAGTCTGTAGTTTCCCGGATCGCCCCTGGAGCCCTTTTTAAATATTGGGGTTACTTTAGCCACCCTCCAGTTTTCAGGTACAATGGATAATTTTAATGATAGGTTACAAATTTTTACTAATAGGTCTGAAATTTCATTTTTTGTTCCTTCAGAGCCCTGGGGTGTATACCATCCGGTCCAGGTGATTTACAACTCTTCAGTTTGTCAATCAGGCCTACCACATCTTCTAGGCTCACTGTGATTTGGTTCAGTCCATCTGAATCATTACCCATGAAAACCTTCTCTGATACGGGTATCTCCCCAACATCCTCTTCAGTAATCACTGAAGCAAAAAAATCATTTAATCTTTCTGCAATGGCCTTTTCTTCTCCAATTGCCCCTTTATCCCCTCGATCATCTAACTTCCAACTTACTCCCTCACAGGCTTTATGCTTTGGATATATTTTAAAAAGTTTTTACTCTGAGTTTTTGCGTCTACGGCCAACATCTTTTCAAATTCTCTTTTAGCCTGTCTTATCAATGACTTACATTTAACTTGCCAACGCTTATGCATTATCCAATTTTTTTCTGTTGGATCCTTCTTCCAATTTTTGAATGAAGATCTTTTGGCTAAAATAGCTTCTTTCACCTTCCCTTTTAAACCATGCCGGTGATAGTTTTGCTTTCTTTCCACCTTTCTTAATGTATGGAATATATCTTGACTGTGCTTCTAGGATGGTATTTTTTAACAATGACCACGCCTCTTGCACAGTTTTACCTTGGAAGCTGCTCCTTTCAGTTTTTTTCTAACTATTTTTCTCATTTTATCAGTTTCCCGTTTGAAAGTTTAGCATGAGAGCGGTGGATTTGCTTACTGTCCCCCTTCCAGTCATTAATTCAAATTTGATGATATTATGATCACTATTGTCAAGCGGTCCCATCACCATTACCTCTCTCACCAAATCCTGTGCTCCACTGAGAATTAGATCTAAAATTGCTCCCTCTCTTGTTAGTTCCTGAACCAATTGCTCCATAAAGCTGTCATTTATTCCATCCAGGAACTTTATCTCTCTAGCATGTCCCGAACATACATTTACCCAGTTAATATTGGGGTAATTGAAATCTCCCATTATTACCGCACTACCAATTTGGTTAGCTTTCCTAATTTCTCTTAGCATTTCACTGTCAGTCTTACCATCTTGACCAGGTGGATGCTAGTATACTCCTATTACTATAGTCTTCCCCAACACACAAGGTATTTCTACCCATAAAGATTCGATTGTGCATTAGTCTCACGCAGGATGTTTATCTAGTTGGACTCTATGCCATCCCAGACATAAAACACCACACCGTCTCCCAGGTGCTCCTCTCTGTTATTGCGATATAATTTGTACCCCAGTATAGATTTCAGCTTTCTACATATGAGCCTAAATTTGGCTTCCAGAACCTCCCTCCCACATTTTCCTATGAACCATGACAGCTGGCTCCTCCCCAGCACTGTCTAAAATCCTATCTAGATGACCAGTGAGGACTGCCACCTTCGCGCCAGGTAGGCATGTTGCCAGGTGATCTCATGCCCACCAGCCAATTAGCTGTCTACATTCCTGATAAACAAATCACCAACTATGAAGGCCAATCTGACCCTTCCCTCCTTGGCAGAAGCCCTGGGAGATACATCCTTGGTGTGAGAGAACAATGCACCACCTAGAGAGCAGGTCCCTGCTACAGGATCATTTCCTGCTGCACCAGGTTGATGCTCTCCGATCTTGAGACCTTCCTCCTCCAAGGCATCACCAGGTATGCCAGACTGGAGTTGGGACTTGGCTAGTCCCTGAAGGTCTCATCTATATATTTCTCTGTCTGCCTCATCTTCTCTAGGTCTATCACTCTAGCCTCCAGAGATTGAACTCATTCTCTGAGAGACAGGAGCTCTTTGCAGTGGATTCACATGTACAATTTCTCACTTTTGGATAAAAAATCATTCATGTGACACTCGATGCAAAAGACTGGGAGGCCCCCGCTTGCTGCTGGACTGCTGCCTACATCTAAGGGCATCACAGACCTGTTATTGATCCACTTTGGCCTTCAAAGTTCTCATTTGTATATTTGCTATTTCCCCCAGATTTTCAAAGACCAGTGAGAGCTCACCAGACACCAACGGAACCATGACACTTTCCAAGGCTCGAGCCCCACTCTCATGCCAGGGTATCCTATCCTTCACAAAGTAAAGAGAACGCTCCCCGGGATTCCCACCAACTTCTCCGGGATCGGCGGCGTTACCGCACTGGATGCCTCGCGGCGCCTATCTCCTCCACTCCGAGTTTGGGGATCTGAACCAGACTCCATTTCAATCGGCCGAGGATAATGGAGGCCATCACACATCCCTTCCAAACGGAGCTTGCCTAACTCTTAGTATGGATTGACCTATGTTGAACTGCTGTTCACATGGAACCCTTCTCCACTTCAGCCTTCAAAGTTCTCGTTTGTATATCTATTTCCCCCAGATTTTTAAAGAGATAAAGGGGATGGAACAGAGATAAAGGGCATGGAACAGCTCCCTATGAGGAAAGGCTGAAGAGGTTAGGGCTGTTCAGCATGGAGAAGAGATGGCTGAGGGGGGATATGATAGAGGTCTTTAAGATCATGAGAGGTCTTGAATGAGTAGATGTGACTCAGTTATTTACACTTTCGAATAATAGAAGGACTAGGGGGCATTCCATGAAGTTAGCAAGTAACACATTTAAAACTAATCAGAGAAAATTCTTTTTCACTCAACGCACAATAAAGCTCTGGAATTTGTTGCCAGAGGAGGTGGTTAGTGCAGTTAGTGTAGCTGGGTTTAAAAAAGGCTTGGATAAGTTCTTGGAGGAGAAGTCCATTAATGGTAATTAATCAATTATACTTGGGGAATAGCCACTTCTATTAATTGCATCAGTAGCATGGGTTCTTCTTAGTGTTTGGGTAATTGCCAGGTTCTTGTGGCCTGGTTTTGGCCGCTGTTGGAAACAGGATGCTGGGCTTGATGGACCCTTGGTCTGACCCAGCATGGCAATTTCTTATGTTCTTATGAGAGTTCACCAGACGGCAACTGAACTGTGACACTTTCCAAGGCTCGGGCCCCTCTCTCGGGGTGAACCCATTCCAGGGCACCCTGTCCTTAAATACATAAGAACATAAGAAACGAAAAATGAATCAAACTAATAAAGAAATATTTTTTTTTTTGCTTTGAAACTAATGAAACAAATTGGGGTCCCAACGAAATGAACAAATGAACTGAAACAATTTTTTTTCTTCTGCACATCCCTAGTGTTTATCCTATGCCCTTTTGAATTCTTTCACTGTTTTTGTTTTCACCACCTCCTCAAGAAGGACATTCCAGGTATCCACCACCCTCTCCATGTAGAAATATTTTCTGACATTGGTTCTGAGATGTCCTACCTGGAATTTCATTTCATGATCCCTAGTTCTGCTGATTTATTTCCAGTGTAAAAGGTTTGATGTTTATACATCATTAAAACCTTTCAGGTATCTGAACATCTGTATCATATCATCCCTATGCCTCCTCTCTTCCAGGGTATAAATATTCATATCTTTCAGTCTCTCCTCATAGGTTTTCTGATACTGACCCCACACTATTTTGGTAGCCCTTCTCTGGACCGCCTCCATCCTGTCTCTTTCCCTTTTTATATAAGGGTTCCAGAACTGAACACAGTACTCCTGGTGAGGCCTCACCAAGGACCTGTACAAGTGCATCACCACCTCCATTTTCTTACTGGTTATTCCTCTCTCTATGCAGCCCAGCATTCTTCTGGCTTTAGCTATTACCTTGTAACATTGCTTCACTATCTTCAGATCACCAGAGACTATCCCATTTTGTGTCTATGGGAGAAACCCTTAGTAATCAGGTACACAGTCTCTATTTTCCTAGGGTTATGCTTCAGTAGAGGTGTGCATCCGTTTTCCACGTATTTGTAATCCGCAACTTATTTTGTCCTATCTGTTAAATACGTGGGGAGGCGAAACGCATCGCGATTCCCCACGTATTAAACAGATTTCTGTTTTATTCGGCCTCCTAAATAAAAATTTAAACCCCCCACCCTCCTGACCCCCCCCCCCCCAAGACTTACCAAAACTCCCTGGTGGTCCAGCGGCAAGTCCAAAAGCCATCCCTGCATTCTCACACCCACATTTGCCCGTTTCATCATGTCGCCGATAGCCTGTGTCACAATGGCAACCGGTGCCATTGGTCAGTCCTTGTCACATGGTCACCGGCACCATCTTGTGCTCCTACCATGTGACAGGGGCTGACTAATGGCACCGGTAGCTCCTGTGACATAATATGGGCAAAGGCTATCGGCGCCATTTTGAGTCCTGGCATCGGACGGCAGGTCGCTCTGGGACCCCTGTTGGACCCACAGGGACCTTTGGTCAGCTTGGGGGGCCTCCTGACCCCCACAAGACTTGCCAAAAGTCCAGCGGGGGTCCATGAGCGACCTCGTGCATGCTGGCCGTCCGATGCCAATACTCAAAATGGCGCCAATCACCTTTGCCCTCATTATGTCACACATAGTGAGGGCAAAGGCGATCGGTGCCATTTTGAGATGCAATCGCCTTTGCCTTTGCGTCTCAAAATGGCGCCGATCGCCATTGCCCTCACTATGTCACACATAGTGAGGGCAAAGGCGATCGGCGCCTTTTTGAGTATTGGCATCGGACAACGATTTTGAGTCTCAAAATGGCGGCGATCGCCTTTGCCCTCACTATGTGTGACATAGTGAGGACAAAGGCAATCGGCGCCATTTTGAGTATTGGCATTTGACGGCCGGCGTGCACGAAGTCACTCCCTGACCCCCGCTGGACTTTTGGCAAGTCTTGTGGGGGTCAGGAGGCCCCCCCAAAGCTTGCCAAAAGTCCCTGTGGGTCCAACGGGGGTCCCGGAGCGACCTGCCGTCCGATGCCAGGACTCAAAATGGCGCCGATAGCCTTTGCCCATACTATGTCACAGGGGCTACCGGTGCCATTGGTCAGCCCCTGTCACATGGTAGGCGCACAAGATGGCGCCAGTGACCATGTGACAGGGACTGACCAATGGTACCGGTAGCCCCTGTGACAAAGGCTATCGGCACCATGATGAAAAACCAGCACCGAGGGTGTGAGTGAGTGAGTTCCCGGACCCCCCGCTGGACCACCAGGGAGTTTTGGTAAGTCTTGGGGGGGTCAGGAGGGTGGGGGGTTGTAGTTAATTTTAATTTTAGCTGGGACAGGAATTTAACTCGCTGTAGTAACGTATTGACAGATCGACAACTTATGGAATTCTCCATACTTCCGCATGTAACGGAATTGACCCCCCACGAATACGTATCACGAATGCAACGAAAACGTTTTGGCTGCACATCCCTATGCCTCAGTGTGTATAAAAATTACTTTACACACACACACACACTATATATATATATGTGTACTACTGACTGACTTCTTTTGCACAAACACAAAAAACAGTCAGAAAAAGAATAAACTGAGAAGGCTGGCCTGGCTGTGCTTCTCTTCCGTGCAGATTACCAGTGCACAAAGACAAAAAAAAAAATCAGTGTTCACTGCTTCTATATCTCTAGTCTACTATCCTACCCCAATGAACAGACAGAAAGCAGTGCCTCTGCCTCCCTCTGATAGTGAGAACACTGTGACAACAAGCAGTGAAGATAAGAAAAAATCTTTTGTCAGTCAAAATTATTCTCCTTTTTTAAAACGTTTCTTTGACTCTAAGAGAGCTTCTGGCAAGACGAGCTTTCCTTGTGAAATCTAACAGACAAAATGGTGTTTCTCTGTACTTGCTCAGTGGGAGGACACCAGTGTCACTTGATCCAAATGCCATCTCTAGGTTTGTTTAAAAAATGGTTCACCTTGATTGGTCCTCTATCCTGTCTACTTGCCTATTTCTTCCACCTCTGCTCCAACCCTGCTGCTGCCTCACAAAGGTAATTGTTAGTTGAAACTGCAGCACTTTTAAATGTGCCCTATACTTGAATGGGAAACACAAATGAATGAAATACGTTTTTATTTAAAATTTGTGTGCATCCTCCATTCATTTCAGAGTTCCATGTATGAAACCAAAATGGTCTTGTTTGTTGCATTACACCTTTTCCTTTCAAACAAATGCACATCCCTATTTTCCCTGTCCCCAGACAACTTACAATCTTAGGCCATGGTTTACTATAGCTTTTCTCCCATTATATGTCTATGTAGAAAAAGCTTAGTAAAATATAGGGGTGTGATTCATTTGCAACGTATTGGCAATCCGCAACGTATATGCCATATTCGTTGTATTCTTGGGGGTCACAAAACGTATGGTGAACCCCCATGAATACAATGTATCACTAACGAATAAACCCCCACCCTCCTGACCCCCCCAAGACTTGCCAAAAGTCCCCGGTGGTCCAGCGGGGGTCCTGGAGTGATCTCCTGCACTCGGGCTGTTGGCTGCCGGTGTTCAAAATGGCGCCGATAGCCTTTGCCCTTACTATGTCACAGGGGCTACCGGTGCCATTGGTCGGCCCCTGTCACATAGTAGGAGCAATGGACGGCCGGCGCCATCTTGTGCTCCTACCATGTGACAGGGGCCGACCATTAGCACCGGTAACCCCTGTAACTAATGAATCCTGAGGATTTACGTGCGTATCCCTTTTAAAATCCACCCCTCAATGTGCATACTTTACCCATCTTTTTAAAAAATATATGCAGATATATTTTATGTGTGAAAGTAAAGTATGACTTGTGTGAGATGGGAATTACACAAGCAAGTTGGTGTATTTTAACACTAATTAATTAGTCCACTAGTTTGCCCAGTCCTCCTCCAGGTCACCGAGACCAGCGTGAACTGCCTCCAGTTCACTCAACCCCCCCCACACCTGATCAATATTATTGTTATGGATTAACGGTTTTAGTGGACCCTTGGGCCGGCCTGAAGAAGACTGGGGAGAGGTGGACTATAGACTCAGTGTAACAGCAGGCCGGGAGGCAGATATCAGGCAGGATGCGAACGATGATCTTCACCCTGGACGCTGGTGCTCCACCGGGAGGAGCCCGAAGGAGCCCAGCCGCTGGGACTTAGATGATCGATTGTGAGACTTCACCCTGGAAGCCGGAGCTCCCCCGGGAGAAGCCCGTAGGAGCCCGGCCGCTGGAACTTAAGCGAGTACTGTAGCTGGATCAGGAACAAGCAGGCTTGGGAACTGGAACCAGGCAGGGAACTGGAGCAAGACTCGAGTACTGGAACCAGGCAGGAACTGGAGCAAGACTCGAGTACTGGAACCAGGCAGGAACTGAAGCAAGACACGGGTACTGGAACCAGGCAGGACTGAAGCAAAGGCTGAAGCAGGAACCAGGCTGGAACGTAAGTGAAGTCTGAAGCAGGAACCAGGCTGGAACGGAGCAACTACCGGCAAGTAGTAACACACTCCAGGGCACGGAGGAACTGGGAACCGCAAGGTAACCCCGTTGCAAGGCAAAGACTGAGGGTCCACGGCCGGCTTACATAGGCCGTGGCGTCTGACGTCAGGAAGCGGGCGGAGCTTTGAATGGCGGGAACAGGCCTACAAAAGCCTCCTTCTTGCGCGTTCGCGCGCCTAGGGACATGGCGTCCACCGAAGATCTCCCGCCGGCGTCGCTTCCGCGGGGACGCCACCACACAGGCTGCAAACTCCGCCAGCTGAACTGGGAGCGGGACCAGGAACATGGAGGTAAGGGCCTGGTCACAGCACACGCGACCGGGACCGTAACAAATGTGCAATAAATGTGTTTAGTATCACTTATGCCAGATAATTTGCAGTGTTAAAATACAAGAGTGAGTTTGAAGATGTATGTGTGCATTTTAAAATAGCAACTTTCATGACTTACTGGTGACCTTGCCCAGGAAGGCCTCCAGACTGCCATTTTTTAAATGTATATATGGCCAAAGTGAAAATTTGTGTGTATTATGGATATTATAAAATATGAAATATACAAGTAGTGGCTACTTGCATGAATATGTTCATTTTTACATGCAAAACATTTTGAAAATTCACCTTTCATTTTATACCTGAGGCAATGGAGGGTGAAGTGACTTGCCTTAAATCAGAATTTGGAATACCTTGGGGATGTGAATCCTGGCTTCCTTGTTTTCTAGCATATATCTTTAACCACTAGGCAAGGCTCTTTCTTCATGCCTTCCTATTGCTGTATGGGGATCTGATACGGTTCAGGACAGGGGCACCTGAATCTACTCATATTTACAGTGGTAGGTGTGGTTAAATAGGATACATTTTTTTGCAAAACTTAAATTCTCATATTTTGTTGTGAAGCGCTAGGAGAGCGGTTCCGCTTACCAGGGGATGTGTGTTCTTGGACCACGGCTCGATCCCAAAGGAACTCAGGAGAGGTGCCGCAGCAGGCGAGGCATGCCCGAGCATGGGCTGGACAGGAGCGAGGCTGGACTGAAGACAGGAGATACTGACCCTCCTCACATCCTGCATGCTTCAGAAGACCAGCAACGCAATGGTGGTCTTATGAACAGTCCTCCAACCGTTCCAAGCCCTTTCGGTCCTGCAGGGTACAGCAAGAAGCGGCAGGCAGGACGGAGGCCAGGGCAAAAAAGACCAGAACAAGGAGATTCAGACGAAGACTCAGGAACAAGGTACTTGGATGCACAGACGAGGACTCAGGAACAAAGTACTTGGATGCACAAATGAGGACTCAGGAACAAGGTACTTGGATGTAGACTCAGGAATAACGACATTGGCATAATCCCTCAGGGCACCCTACACAGCCAGTACCACTAGTGTGGTCACGGACCACCCTGTCCTACATCCACAGGAGCGGGACCAGTGCAGGAAGGGTACGAGATACTGAAAAATCAGGAACAAGTTACTGTAGACGTAGACTCAGGCAAGGTTCTAGGTATTCAGAAGACTCAGGCAAGATTCAAGGTATTCAGAAGGCTCAGGAACAAGGTACAAGGCATTCAGAAGAATCAAGCAAGTACTGGGTTGAGACTGCGATGCAGCGCACCCTACACAGCCAGTACTACTGGTCTGGTCACGGACCACCCTGTCCTACATCCGCGGGAGCGGGACCAATGCAGGAAGGAACGAGGTTATAGGTATTCAGAAGACTCAGGCAGGATTCAAGGTTTTCAAAAGACTCAGGCAGGATTCAAAGTATTCAGAAGAGTCAAGCAAAGTACTGGGTTGAGACTGTGATGCAGCGCGCCCTACACAGTCCACCCGCGGGACTGGTCACGGACGTGGAGATGTGGAACAATGAAAAGGAACATGTCTCAGAAGCTGTAGAGGCCTGCACTGAGGTGCGCCCTACACAGCCGCCAGTGGCTGGTCGCGGACCTCGCTGGGACGGCACAGGTTTTGGCAGAGTCTTTGGCATGGATGGAGCAAGCACAAGGGACTCCATAGACCAGGGATAAGGACAGAAGCGGAAGTCTCCTGGAGGTTTGTGCTGCAGAAGTGAAGGAGGCATTGCACCATTAAGCACCCTACACAGCCCGCCCAAGGGGCTGGTCGCGGACCACAACATGGCACGCCAGAAAGAGTGGCACGAGGAACCAGGGGCTCAGGACAACTGGACAGCATCATGGATATCAGGATCAGGAGAAACAACATCTGGACTGGATCACGGACATCAGGAACGGAGAACAAACATCCAGACTGGAACATAGAGTATAGGATCAGGAGACAGACCTCAGGACTGGATCACAGACATCAGGAACAGCAAGCAGACATCTGGACTGGAACATGGACAACAGGAACTGGATCACGGACATCTGGACGAGACATGGAGCTCCAACGAAGAACAGGAAACACAGGACCTTGAAGAAGTGCTGGAACAAGCACGACTCCTGGAGCAAAGGACAGCAGGATCCCAGGAGTGTCTAACTCCTTGCGAAGGCAAAGCTGAAATGGACGCTGAGCCCTTTAGTAGGGCTGAAGAGACCAACGCCCAGGGAGGGGTCAGCAGGGGGCCACACCTGGCTGGCCCTTGAAGAGTAGGAGAGAGGCGCGTGCCCGCGCCTAAGGAGAGCTGGGAGGACAGGCTGGTTGGTGGCATGCTCCCAGCCACATGGAAGGCCAGGAAGCAAGGTAGGCAACGGAAGCAGCCCTGCCAAGAGCTGGAGGAAAGGCAGGCTACTGGAGTGGCTCCATGCCATGAAGACAGAAGCAGGGAGAGTACTCCAGGATGGCTGCAGGCACCGGCAGGGACGGCCTCCCTGCTGGCTGAAGACCCTGGCAATGATGAGGACGACTCCCTGTTGTCCTGAGGACTCCGGGAGCGGCTGCAGAGTGTCGGGGAAGGCAGGAGCGGTAGCGGAGGTCCCAGCCGCACCTGAGAGCCCTAGGTGACCCGGCCCTGCTGTGCAAGGCTGGAGGCAGCCGGGGAGGAGCCCGGCGACGGCGGCACACCCACCGCAAAGAGAACAGCGCCAGCGGCCCGACTGGCCACAGCAAGGTAGGGAGCCTGCCCACGCTCCTCGCGGGCAGGATCACAACATATTTATCCTATGTTGAAAAAAATCAAAGCAAGTTTTCAAATTTGCATGTATGATATACTTGACATATCTGAGTAATTTCTAATTAAAACTGAATTCAAACGGAATTGGAGATTCAACATTTGAAGGAAATTTTAATAGGAACTACCTTTACATCTGTTCTTTTCTTTTTCTAAAGGAAAAATATATCTTGTTATTGTATAATCATGGGGCATTTTTTACATGATTATATTCTGAGCTGTACATGTTAAGAACTGTTTTTTTCTTTGAATAAATCGATCATTGATTTACTGCAAACATAACTATGAATAGCACTGGTAATAGTCAAAGCAATTTAAGTTAATGATTTTATTACTACTCATTGCTTTTATTACTATTGTCATTATTTATTTTCATAGTTGTGTTATAGAAGGTACAGTAGTAAGGCATTTTTGAGGTTTTCTAAAAGTTAAATTCAGGTCATTAGGATAGAGAAAATGATTGCAAACATCCTTGGGCTATAAGACTCTATAATCTCTGTCTCATAATTACCAATCAAAATGTATTTATATTATTTGCTAGTTTACTGGATTTTTATGGTTATCCATATCAGTGGCCTTAGGATACAGTACATAAAATCTCATGTTATAGTCACAAAGAAAATTATCATAGAACAGCATGAAACTGCTAGTAACAAAGCTATCGATAATATAAAATCGAATTGCCAGCAGAAATCTAAAAAAAAAAAAAGATATAATATTAATACAATAAGAAAATGTTCACTCTGTTATATTCCCACATGTGTTTGTCCTGAAATTTTCCAGCAACTCAAGTTCTTGCACTTGTCCACAGCTATACTTAGGTAATAGTTTTTAATTCCCTGCCTATGGAGACACGTAGTAACCTTAACCTTTATTGTAACAATTGATGCTATTCAGTGGCTATGGGCAAGAGAGAATAGTTTGTTTTGCCGTATTTTATTAACACTGATTATTGTGTGGGTCTGTTAATATTATTTATAATATATAATAAAGATGTTTGAAGCATATGTGGAGAAAGAGTGCTGGCATTCTGTGTAATGAAGGATGTCTCAATTCTTTTATTCAAAGAAAAAGAAAGGGTCCTTGATTGTGGTCAACTACCATCTAGAAGTCAAGAAAAATGGTAATCACATGGCATAGAAATGTCAGGCTCATGATAAGACAAATAGTGTATACAGTGGAAAATAAGTTTCAATAAAATTAAAATGAGGGACATTTGACAAAAGAAGAAATGTAGGTCTATGACCACAAGTAAATGTGGCAGATAATTAAGGGATTGCTCATTGCAGTATTCTTTGTATGATTGATAGGTTATGATTTAGTTATAGATAGGCTAAGTTCAAATGGCAAAGTCTAAATGGCATTAGGTTATCATTTTGTTCTTTGTCATGGGAGCAATAAAGAATAGTTTTGTTTAAATCTCCTCCCCATCTCTTGATCTTTTCTAGAATATGAGGCCACAGAAGGGCCAGTTCACTAAACTGCATGCAAAATATTTATTTACCATAGTAGAACTACATTGTTTAGCACTTCATCTGTCTTTGTGATGGTGTCTGTCTTCAGTTGCCAGTCTGTCTCAAGAGGTGTGACAGTGCATGAAGGTGTTGAGAATGGAGCATGGCAGGAGGTCGTGCCAATCTGAGTACATGGGCATGGGCATCATAGGACTATGATCTCTGAGAATATAGTTGGGAAGGTGAGCAGTTAGGCCAAGGAAAAGGATGGAATGAGCACAAGTAAAGAGGCCATGATTATAAAGAAGAGAAGAGGAGTTGGTATTGTAAAGGGAAAAAGTAATAGGAGAGGTAGAGGAGGAGCATAGCCAGCTCATGAATATGAAGAAGGGAGAGGTCTAGAAGACACAAGTTGGAGCAGAGCAGAAGAGCCAAAAAAAGTGCAAGTTGGGAGAAAGACATGAGAAGAGATTGCAGGGAAGCAGGGAGGTCTGACAGCTCCAACCAGCAACACTAGACCAGGCGAGGACATTCAACAAGTGAAATATTTAGCAGGATAAATGAGCTCACTATTGACCTGTAAGAGGTCAATTTTCAAAAAAAGGCAGAGTTGCTCAATTAGGCAATCACATTTTGTCTATTTTTCAGCTAAATCTAGCCAGCTAAAGTATCAACTGAAAATCTGGTTAAATCTAACTGGTAGATTAGGGCACTCAGCCAGCTAACGATGAAAATCAGTGTTAGTCAGTAGGGATGTGCAGAGGGACTGCATACGTTGCATTCGGTATTAGTATTCGTCGGGGGCAGATATGTCGCATTCAGCAAGGGGGGCCCCCCCCGATACGTTCATGCGTTCATTCTTATTCATTTCCTAGCTAAAATTTAATTAACTACAACCCCCCAAACTCCTGCCCCCCCCCCAAGACTTACCAAAACTCCCTGGTGGTCCAGCAGAAGGTCTGGGAGCCATCTCCTGCACTCACACCATCAGCTGCCGGTATTCAAAATGGCACCGATAGCCTTTGACCTTACTATGTCACAGGGGCTACTGGTGCCATTGGTCGGCCCCTGTCACATGGTAGGAGCACAAGATGGCGCCATTTTTAATACCGGCAGCCGATGGCGTGAGTGCAGTAGATGGCTCCCGGACCCCCCGCTGTTGCAGTCTGACACTGCAGGCGAGGTAGTGGACCCTTGGGCCAGCCCACCTAGGATGACAGGGTAGGCCGGGGGCGGAGCCACAGGCTGGCGGTGTTCACCCGGGAACCAGGAACCCCCCAGGAGGAGCCCGTAGGGTCCTGGAACCTTGGGACTTGGGGAGTAGGCTGAATGTCCAGTGGCAGGAATGGCCTATGGCCGGAGCTGTGGTAAGGAAGTCCAAAGGTATTTCGTAGTCTGAGAACCGGCTGTATAGGCCGAGGGCCAGCTGATGGCAGGACAGCGGGCGGCAGCGGTGACTGTAGCTAACCGGATACTGAAGCAGAGTCTGTAGTAAGTTGGGACTGAAGCAGGCTGTAGACTGGAATGGAGTCTGTAGCAGGTTGGAACTGGAGCAGGCTGTAGACTGGAATGGAGTCTGTAGCAGGCTGTGGACTGGAACGAAGTCTGTAGCAGGCTGTAGACTGAAGCCAGGTCGAGAAGAAGCCGGGGTCGGAGGCAGGCAGCAGACAGAAGCGAAGTCGGGAACGAACCAAGGTCAGAGGCAGGCGGCAGGCTGAAGCGAGTCAAAAGCAGTCCAAGGGTCAAAGGCAGGAACGAAGAACTGACAATGCGCAACTCAGAACTACTAGGCAGTAGTGAACCTCGTTGCAAGGCAAAGAGAAGGAGTCTGGGCGCCGGTTATATCGGCCTTAGGGCGTGACGTCATCAGCGCAGGCGGGGCCAGACTTTCGGGAGCTGTGCGCACAAAGTGGGCGTCCTCGCGCATGTGCGAGGCAGCGGAGAGATGGGCAAGCAATGGAGGCTGCCACGTGGAGCAGGCAACGCCGCCGGGATCCCAGCCACGCGGAACGCAGCGTTTCCAGCGGTGGAGGTAGGCACCGTTCAGTCCTAGCGAAGGGGAAGCGGCGGAGACCGCAACACCCGCTGGACTACCAGGGAGTTTTGGTAAGTCTTGGGGGGGTCAGGAGGGTGGGGGATTTGTTTAAATTAGCTCCTTTAGACAGCCAAATAATTTGGTGAAGATTCGTTGTATTCGTGGGGAATCGCGATATGTTTAGCTTCCTCACGATTACAATGAATATGGCCCTATACATTGCGGATTACCAATATGTTGCAAACAAATGCACACCCCTATTAGTCAGCTCTCACCCGCCACAATAAAATTTAGCGTGTGGGGGAATAAGATGGCAGCATGAAAACGAACACATTTAGCTGCTTGGCCTTCCCATTGCTTTTTTGATCTGTTTCATTTTGAAGATTCCCTTGAAACAAAAGGGGAAAATGCAGGCCTTCCTCCGCGCCCCCCCCCCCCCGAGACCCAGTATCTTTCTGGCCAGTAGCAAATCACCACTTAAATGTCTTGTCCAGCTGTGAATACAGAGGTTGAAGCCCTGTTGGCATTCAGGGTGAGGAAGCACCTCTTATACCTGGGGAGGAGGTTTCACTCAGCTCCCTGGATATCAGACTACTGCTGGCAGAGAGACGTAAGCTGCATTCGGGTCCTGCGGCACCTCAGGATAATGAAATTGCGGTGACCGTGGCGAGAGTGGAAGAAGCAGATTCGGCATCTGAACAACCATATTCTTTTCTGCTGCATGGGGCCCCCATTGAAGACAATGTCAACATGGTTTCAATTGTTTGTAGAGATAGATCTTCTTCCTAAGCTGCATCTTCAGATGGGTGAGCCTTTTGTTACTCCTATTAAACCCATAATAGTGACACTAGATTCTCTTTGGGACCTAATGGTGGGGTTTGATATATCCTTAAATTAATCTACTGCCAGAATTAAATCTTTGTCTACTAAGATTGAAGCAATGATTGAAAAACATGAAGGGCAAATAACTAAGATTAATAACAAGATATCCTTTAGGGAATTCAGTTTTAAATTCTGCTTTTTGACCCAGTGCAAGTTCCATCAGTTAATAGAGCTTATTTTTTAACATCTGCATCTTCTCAAACTGCTAATATGGCAGAGACTTGGATAATTTAACTTTCTTGAGAGTTCTGCCATATAACTCATTGATAGAACTACATTGCATTGGCGCACGCAAGGTACACTAGTGCACCTTGCGTGCGCCGACGCCCGCGGGCTTCCCCTATTCCCTCCCAGGCCGCTCCAAAATTGGAGGCCTCTGGCCCCGCCCCACCCCACTCCCGGACCGCTCCTTTTTGCAAGCCCCGGGACTTACACGCGTCCTGAGGCTTTACGCACGTCGCCAAGCCTTTATAAAATAGGCCCGGCGCACATAAGCCGATTTACACGTGGGCCAAATACTTTAGATCTATTCATCATTATTTCATTGTCAAGGAGTTAGAATTAGAGATGTGAATCGTGTCCTCGATCGTCTTAACGATCGATTTCGACTGGGAGGGGGAGGGAATCGTATTGTTGCCATTTGGGGGGGTAAAATATCGTGAAAAATCGTGAAAAATCGAAAAAACGTAAAATCGCAAAACCGGCACATTAAAACCCCCTAAAACCCACCCCCGACCCTTTAAATTAAATCCCCCACCCTCCCGAACCCCCCCCAAATGACTTAAATAACCTGCGGGTCCAGTGGCGGTCCGGAACGGCAGCGGTCCGGAACGGGCTCCTGCTACTGAATCTTGTTGTCTTCAGCCGGCGCCATTTTCCAAAATGGCGGCGGCCATAGATGAACACGATTGGACGACAGGAGGTCCTTCCGGACCCCCGCTGGACTTTTGGCAAGTCTTGTGGGGGTCAGGAGGCCCCCCCCAAGCTGGCCAAAAGTTCCTGGAGGTCCAGCGGGGGTCAGGGAGCGATTTCCCGCCGCAAATCGTTTTCGTACGGAAAATGGCGCCGGCAGGAGATTGACTGCAGGAGGTCGTTCAGCGAGGGTTCCGGCGCCTCGCTGAACGACCTCCTGCAGTCGATCTCTTGCCGGCGCCATTTTCCGTACGAAAACGATTTGCGGCGGGAAATCGCTCCCTGACCCCCGCTGGACCTCCAGGAACTTTTGGCCAGCTTGGGGGGGGGCTCCTGACCCCCACAAGACTTGCCAAAAGTCCAGCGGGGGTCCGGAAGGACCTCCTGCCGTCCAATCGTGTTCATCTATGGCCGCCGCCATTTTTCGGCGCCATTTTGGAAAATGGCGCCGGCTGAAGACAACAAGATTCAGTAGCAGGAGCCCGTTCCGGACCGCTGCCGTTCCGGACCGCCGCTGGACCCGCAGATTATTTAAGTCATTTGGGGGGGGTCGGGAGGGTGGGGGATTTAATTTAAAGGGTCGGGGGTGGGTTTTAGGGGGTTTTAGTGTGCCGGCTCACGATTCTAACGATTTATAACGATAAATCGTTAGAATCTCTATTGTATTGTGTTCCATAACGGTTTAAGACGATATTAAAATTATCGGACGATAATTTTAATCGTCCTAAAACGATTCACATCCCTAGTTAGAATATTTCTTGATTTAGCCCTGGTAATGCAGGAGAGAAGGAAGGAGTTCTTGGCCTTCTGTCAGGCCACTATTGCTTGAGACTGTTCCTTCCTACTCAGATATACATATAAATGTATTATCAAGTGTCAAGATGACTGTTTTATTTTTTTTTCTCTCCAGAACAGTTAAAATCCTTTTTGGATTCAAGAAGAGTGTTGTTATCACATTTAGATATCAATTGAATCTAGTGTAGTGATCCATTATAGAATAGCAGCTATCATGTTCGCTAGGTTTCTTTATTGTTTAGTTTTCTTTTTGGCTTCATTTATTTCTGTTCCCCATTTTCTTCTTCTTATTAATATTCAGATATGAGTGGCAACTTGTTGTTTTATATATTTTTATTTTCTTTTTCTGATAATTCATTTATACACTCATGTGTTTCTAATGCAAGGTGTTAAAGCTTTGTATAATTATAAAAATTAAATAAAAAGTTTTAAAAAACAAATTATAGTGTGAGGACATGGTCCCCATCCCACCTCTTGCAATCCTTTCTCCCTCCCACCCAATTTCAAAAGTTGACCCGGGTGGTTTATCACCCACAACTTGCCATCACCCCTCCCTCCTGCCAATCAAAAAAGGTTGAAGAGGGTGGGATTACTGCCAGTTTTCCCCTCCCCCATTATCCTTTCTCTCAACACTCACTATTCTCTGTCTCCCTCTACATTGGACATTCTCCTTTCCTTGTCAGGGAAGTGGATCCTTGTGCTGTGGTGTGATTGGCGTGATCAGACGAGCAAGCCTGTATGGCCCACACTGACAGCTGAAAGCTGTACCCCAAGTGGGGCTGATTGGAGCTTCACCTACAGCAACTGTCTCATTCACAAGTTGAGCTCTTGGGTTCTGACTGCCAGCAGGTCTTAGGAGGGTCCCTGGGGCAACCACAAGAGAGAAAGTCCAGGTCCAGGCAGCAACATCCAGGAGATAGGCCAGAAGTCAAGATCCAAATCAAAAGATCAGGTCCAGGAGGCAAACAGGAAGGTCAGAGAACAAGCCAAGGGAGACAGGGCACGACAAGAGCAAATACAGGGAGAGACCACAACACTGAGGAACAGGACCTGGCAGGGAAGACAAACCACAGGAAGCAGGAACACAGGAATACAAGCAAGCAGGAACATGGAAAAACAATGCAGGGAGAAATAACACGCACTGAGGAGCAGATCATTCAGGGCACCTGTTGCTAAGGCAAGGAGTACAGGGCAGAGCGGGTTAAATGCCTAAAAGCTGGTGTCATCATCCAAGAGTGACTCATGTATTTTCCCACCTCGGCACGTATATTATGAATGTACTTGGGAGTGTGTGCGCATCTTAGGTGTCCATTGCCGGGTCCCCACTGAATGTGCGTAATGGTGGCATTTTCCATGAAGGTGGAGCGGGGTGCTCATAAGTCGAGCAGCTGGGGACCATGGGTTCTAATAGTCATTTTTGCATTTCAGCCCTCCAGTCTCCTTTATTCATCCTGTTTTATCCATATCTCTTTCCTTTAACATCCTCATTTCTTAATCACTTGAATTCCTTTATCTTCCTGGTATATTCTTCACTTTATCACTTCTACCATTTTCTTCTCCTTCCAGAATCTCACCCCTTCTATCTTCATTTCTTCTATACCCACACTAGTCATTATTCTTTGTTCCCTTTCTCCTCTATCCTCTTCCTTTGTCTTTGTGCAGCCAGTAGGCATTGAGGAGAGGAGGTAATAAAGAGATGGAAGAATTTTCCACATACAGAAATGGATGAAGGGTTGGTAGGTGATACCAGCATTCAGGAGCTAGATTGGCAATTTGAAAGGAACTAAACAATTATTCATAAACTGATAATTTTTAAAAAGAAGGGAATTTCTAGCTGATTTAATTGGATCAAGATGCTTTGATTGGTAAGATAATTGGAGTAGTTATATATGCAATTGTATGTTCAGTTTCAGGGTTCAAACAAACCAGATGTTTTATAGGAAATTGTCTGGGGGTAGATATGAGTAGGGGTTGGAAGGGGGAAAATTTCATTTCATTTTTCATTTTGGGTGGCATTTTCCCCACAAATTTTGTTTCTTGTAAAGTTTATTTCATTTCTTTAGATTAAAAAAAAAATCAAAATAATCACTGAAAGAAAACAACTCCAAAAGGAAAAGAAAAAAAATGGTTCCTCCTGAGGCCTCCCATGTCCCCCACCTGGAAAAAAGTTGGGGCCAGAATCCTCCACAGCTCCCACTTACCCGGTCCTGAGGGATCTGCAGACAAGGCCTAGGCCCTGGTGCATCCAAGGCCTTGCATGGGGCCTAGGCTGAGGTCACTGCTATCTACCACAGCCTAAGCTTATGCAAGGCCAAGGCTTTGGCCTAAGCATCAGACTGGGATTCAGGCCATGGGAAATGCCGAGGTCCAGGTGTCAGGACCTGACCTCTGGAGTGGGCTGTGGCATCTAGCCTGGATCTGAGCCATAGATTAGGCTAAGGTCCAGGCATTGGGACCCAGCTTCCGAGCCAGGCTGCCACATTGTTTCTGGGCCCAGGACCTGCCCTAGACCAAGGTGCATATGTCGAGCCTAGGCCTTCAATCCTAGGCCTTGTGAAAGGTCTAAGCCAGTGCAATGAACCCAGCAGATAGTGTCAGATGGTGAGGAAGAGCCAAAGAAAGAAGACACCGAAGAGCTCTGAGACTTGGGCCCCAGGCCTGGGCCTCACCCTGGGCCTAGGCCCAGGCATCAGAACCCAACCTCTAGGCTGGGCCTCAGTTTTGGGCCTGGGTCCAGGCCCTGGCTTAGGCCAAGGCCCAGCCTCTGGGCCATGACCTGGGAATTGGACCTGGGTCTGGGCTGAGGCCCCGGTGTTGGGAACTAGTTTCTGGGCCAGGCCGTGACTTTGGGCCTGCCTCCAGGTGCTGTTATAGGCTGAGACCCAGGTGTCAGGACCCAGCCTCCAGGCCAGGTCACGTTGTCAGGTCTGACCCAGGCCCTGGCTTATACCAAGGCCCAAATATCAGGACTCAGTGTCTGGGCCTGGCCCCAGAGTCGGGACCTGATCTGAGTTCAGGCCAAAGCCCTCGCATCCAATTTGGTAAGTTTGGGGGGGTCGTCGGGAAATTTCCCAGGCTTGGGCCTTTTCTTCAGTCTTGGCCCTGGCATCGGGCCAGGGCTTAGGCCAAGACCCTGATATCTCGCTTAGGCGTAGGTCATGGGCTCTTCTTTGGGTCACAGTCTATACCTTGATGAGGCCCAGACTTCGGGCCTAGGCCTAGTCTGAGGCACCAGAGTCACACTTGGGTATAGAACAGAACCCCCTGCTTTGGGTCTTGTCTCACTCTCTAGGCAACGCCCCAGCTTCTGGCTTAGGCATAGGCCCAATGGCGACTTTTTTTTTTTTAAATAGGTTTTCAAATCAAAACAAAATTCAGATGAAATTTCATCAGAATTTAACTCTTTCCATTTTCCATATGAAATGGAATAGGAAATAGGAAATTTTGTCTCATTTCCTATTTCATTTCTCATGAAAGCCCATTCCTATATATGGGTGTTCCCAGCTATCACACCTAGAGGCATAGTTGCTGGAATCGCAAGGATGGTACCTGCCTTTCAACATATCTCCTGTAACCTCCAGCCCATTCAGCCCCAGATCCCAACCCAAATATAATGCTGGATACTATCCTAGAGACTGGTTGAACTAGACAGCACACTCTTCCCCTGTTTACATTAAAGGGACAATGACTAGGATGAGGCTGTTAGAAATTGCAGGGATGAGTGGAATTTTGGAAACTCAGGGTATGTGGTTGTTGTGCTGAAGGATTCAGTGTTCTGAGAATGATGGTGTTTCTGCATGTTGCATTTGTCATTCCTGTGCAGAAATAAACAGTGCTTCATTCCTTTCTATTGTCTCCTGATTCACCTGTGAGTTTTAGCCCCCTGGAGATACATAACTCTATTCAGTCCCTACCCTGCTTGTCTCTGTACCAACTTGGGGCCAACAGAGGAGTAGTCAAGTAAATATATATTTAAGCATGTCAGCCCTCTTTGACTAGGTAGCAGAGCGATGTTTCCTCACAGGTTTTTATAGCATGATGAGAATAAGATAAGTATTCCTGCCTTTGACCCCCAGATATTGAAAATGGAATTCTAAGTGAAGACTGGGCAAAAAGTCATTTCCATTCTGTTTAAAACTTCAATCTGAGGGATTTACTTCAAGTTTTCCTCGAGTATTTACCTGAGAAGTATATAATTTATGCACTTTGTACATATTTGCTGGGAATTTTTTTTATTTTTTTATTTTTTACTTTACAAATGTGCCTTCGCATTCTTTATTTGTGACATAACATTTGCAGAGACCTCTTAATTTTTAAGTTTCAATAAATATAAAATAGCTTCCTGCCTCACCTTCTTTTCTCATACCCTTATCCATTTTAATTCCTACCTACTTCTCCGTTTTTCTTGCTTTACTTCCTGTCTCTATCTCTGGTGTTTTCTTTAATATATTGTTGAAAAGCACATAATTGTATCTCAGCAATCTTTTACAAGAAAGTCTATGTGCCTAGCCCTAATGAAGTTTTTGACATTTTTACATTTATGGGAAACATTTCTGGATTCTTAATTGCTAATCAAGTGCACCTAAGGTGTATATGGTAGAAAAAACATTTTCATTCATGAAGCACGGCATCCTGTAACTTATTATATTTCTTGAAAAGGTCCTGAATATATTTTGGAAGATATTTAGAAAAAGGAAATTTAATGTTTGGAACCTGCTTTAATTGCAACAAGGAGACGTAACCAAAGTTTTATTTTAACAGCAATACAGATTATCAATGCCTTTTACAATGCAAACATATTTTCTTTGGCAGTTGAATAAAGTTGCCCCTTGATGTTTCTGCATGAAGTAGTAGAAATATTGTCATCCATACCGACATTTCTTGAGCCCTGAGAAATCTCTGTGGTGTGCATTTCTTTGCAGAGAAAGCAAAGGGAAGAAATTCTACGCGCACTAAGAAATCCCACCATATGAGCACATCTTAAAAAATGTGAATAAAACTGTCTTGCAGTGAAGCAGAATAATTTGATAGTGATACTCCATGCTTGGAAACTGCAAGATGCAATTTTACACTGCTTTAAGTACAAGTATCATTCTGAGCTGTCATGCAGAAATTGTTTCTCTGCTTGAAAATGGATTTTTCCTTTCATCGTTCAGGGATGTGTGCCTGTCACTCTCCATTGCCATCGATACAGGGGACTGTGATTGTACTCGGAGCAGGAGACACTGCCTTTGACTGTGCAACATCTGCCTTACGCTGTGGTGCCCGCCGTGTATTTGTGGTGTTCCGAAAGGGATTCACTAATATAAGAGCAGTCCCAGAGGAGGTAAAACCGAATGGCTTCTCAGCAGAATAACAGGCTGATTCCGGTCAGATGTACATTTACTGTGAGAAGTAATGCATCAGGACATTATGAGTTCAATTAATGTCTCTTTAGGACCTGAATCCTGAGCTTGTGCTAAACATCTACTAAAATATAATTCCTTCTTTCAAAGGTATGGCTTGTATCATGGGGAAGATAAATAAAATAAGTATAAACTGGTACTTGGTAAAAGTTTTGATTTGAACCAGTTTAAAACATTCAACATTTCTCTAGCTTGTCATAATCACAGCCACAAAATTATCATTTTGTTACATATTGTTAGTATTCTGAAATTTCTATAGACTTTCTTGAAATTATGAAATATATAGTAAAACATGTATATCTCATGAAATTCCTTTAAAAAAAAATCACAATAACAGATTGCATTTTTTCACACTCCCAAACTACTAACAACTAACAGTATATTATTTTTCTTTGAATAAATACATTTTCATGTTTTCTCTGTTATAGCCTTATCACTTCTTCCTGTAGATATTTTCCTTGAAATGAAGACCATAACACTTATTCACAGTTAATGTCCTAGATGAAAATTTGATTTTTCACCATTGTGGGAAAAAAAAATAGCAAAAAATGCCTTGAATGGGAATTTTTTTTTTGGCAAAATAAAAGCAAAATTGGCTCATTTCTCTTCTTTCAAAAGCTTTGAGATGAATAAATTTCATTCATTTTCACATTTTATGGGAAAAGATTATCCCATAAAAGTTCATGTTCAGTATTTTCACAAAAGTCGCTGAATATTCATGAAAAATCTACAAAATGAATATTGCATTTTTTTTTCTGCATCTTTAATCACCCTTTCAATCTAATGAGATTATGTAACAATGTCTGAGGTTTATGAATTCCCTTTCTTTAGTAAAGGCTGTCTTGAATGGGTTTATATTCCGGTCCATTCAAGCAATGTTTCTACTTACCTTTCATATGAATGAACAAGCTGCCTTGGCATTTATACAAAAGCATCCTGCTCCATAAGAACCTGATGGAATTAATGACAGTATAGCTAAAGAGGCCCTATCATTTATGGACTTCCACCAGATGCTGAAGACTCTCATGCTTAGTTGGAATCGAAAATAAATTTCTTTATTTTTTGCCTACCTTTTGAGACTTCACTCTTTGCACAGTTTAATCATATGTTTGAGAAAATATAATCTAGTTGCTAGTATGCAATAAATTTCCATCCCTCCACCCCCCCAAAAAAGTATTAGTACTCCTTTAGTGGCTCATATAGATGCAGTATTTATCATGCATACTAACAGCCCATGTTAATAACATGCAAATGAGGCAGACAGTAAGGTCTGTGCATAACTTTCTATATGGACAATAAGGCATCTCCAAAGCAGTATGCACATGTACTTTCTTTTACTGCTCTAGGTAATAAACTATTTTTTTTTATAGTTTTCATATTACTACCACCTTAGCATAGATTTCATTTTAAAACATTGCAGCTAATTTATGCATCTTAATAGCACTGTTACTGCATATTAGCATTTTTAATAGCAGTAACTCACTTTAGTAGATTGGACCCTTGGTTACATCCAGACCATATCAGGTTATTAAGAAAAGTAGATACTAATTTCTAGGGGTGGGCATTCAGGAGAAACAAAATAGGAAATAAAATGAAATTTCATATTTCATCTCATGTTGTGCTTAAATGGAAATGATTGAAAATCTGATGAAATTTCATTGGTTTTTACATTTTGTTCTAAAAACAAACAAATCCCCAAAAGTCATTCATTGGGCTTAAGTCCTCACTCAGGGGCCTCAGCCTACTCCCAAGTGCGGCTCTGGGTCTGGGCCTAAGCATAGGTCGTGGCCCAGGCCCAAAGGTGACCAGGATTTTGGAATAGGCTCAGGCCAAACACTAGGACATTGCCCAAGACCCCAAAAAGTTTTCCGGGGCCAAGAAACCTGGCCCCCACTTACCTGATCTCATGGTGATCTGACATCAGGGGCCAGATGCAGCCTCAATACTGTGGTCTTGGCCTAGGCTACAGCCCGGGCTTAGGTCCGATGCTGCAGCCTGGCTCAAAGATCGAGTCCCGATGCCTGGGCCTAAGCCCAGGCCATTGCCTGGGCCCAGGCCCAACACTGGGGCCTTGGCCTCAGCCAAGGACCAGAGCCCAGGCCTCATATTGAACAAAATGAAATTTGTGGGGAACCCCCCACCAAAATGAAACACAATTTGTACTCTTTCCCACCCCTACTAATTTCCCTGTTTTCTCTCATATCCTTCTAATTTTATAGAAAGAGGCTTCAGCAGCCTATTTACCCTAAGAAGTAGGACACAGTTTCCCCAAGCTCTAACATGGTCTAAAAATTATTAGGACCCGAGAATGGATGTGTCAGTGGTTTATTACTAGGATAATCAATTGCTAAAAGAAATTTGTTTGAATCTTACTAAAGTGCTATCTGTTTAAGCAATCCAGTAAAAATTCAAATCAATATCTTATTCCCAATATATGTTTTAGTATTTCTATATAAAATATAGCTTAATTAGCACATAATTATTCATTGGTTTAACAAAGGCTCAATTATAAGCATTAATTGTCACTCAGACTTCTAAAACTAATTTATGGGACGCAGTGTAGTGGTGCTTTATTGCTTTGCAATTGTGCCAGATGTTAGTGCTCAGAACTATGAAACCCCAAGATCCAATTTTTGACTCCCTTTTCTGCCACTCATTTTGATTCTTTAAGGCCACTGAACCTCGTTGTGTTTACTACTTGTGTAGCAAAAGGATATCTAATGCCAATTGAAATAATTTTTTTAGTCCACACAATCTACTGTATAATCTAGTACAGAATTTGGAATTTGCTCATCAATTTGTCATGTAAATATTTATAATATATTGCTTGAAAGAATGTTATGTCTCTGATTGTACCTACAGTACCTAAAGGGAATGTGCTTTGAAGTGCCTGAAAAACAATATAAATCAAATATATACATAAAGATTTAATAATGACTCCTGTCTTAGAAGTCTGCTGGTTGCATAACAAGTACCATTATAAAGCACATTTTCATTCTTTTTTTATGTTCTCAGATGGAACTAGCAAAAGAGGAAAAGTGTGAGTTTTTCCCTTTCCTGTCTCCTCGGAAGGTTATAGTGAAAGGCGGAAAAATTACAGCTGTACAATTTGTTCGCACAGAGCAAGATGACACTGGAAACTGGATTGAAGATGAGGATCAAAGAGTTCATCTGAGGGCAGACATGATCATCAGTGCCTTTGGCTCTGTATTAAGGGATCCTGAAGGTAAAGTATATTTCATGTGTCATATAGCAGTCTATTATGATTATTAAATTACAATAATTTCATTTCATCACAACTATGTGTTTTACATATAAATTACAATGAAATCTAATAATGAGTATTCTGTTTTCTTTCATGAGCGGTAGTGAAAACACCCTATTTAAAATAGGATCCTACACAGTAAAACCATCTGGATGCTTAAATATATGTAAACATGCTAAAGCTCTGAACTAGCCAAGCACATTGGCAAACTCAAGACTCATTTCTAGGGGTGTGCATTCATTTTCGCCGTATCGGCAATCCGCAACGTATATGTCCTTATTCGTTATATTCGTGGGGAGGCAAAACGTATTGTGCGTCCCCACGAATATAACTTATCATCCATTGCATTCATTGGCTGCCATTTTGAAGGGGCCAATTTTAATTTTAATTCCTATAAAATCCGGGGTTGGCGCACGCAAGGGGGTGCACAAATGTGCACCCCCTTGCGCGCGCCGAGCCACGAGGGAGCCCCGATGGCTTTCCCCTTCCCTCCAAAATAGTTCGCTCGGAGTGGCCTCGGAGGGAACTATTTTTTTGGCCCCCCACCACCTTCCTCTCCCTTCCCCTATCTAACCCAGCCTCACACCCTAACTAAATCGTCCCCTCCCCCCTACCTTTGTTGTAGGCCCCGACACAGGCCGCTGTGCCAGGGCACTCGGCCACGCCCCCGGACTGCTCCCGGACCACAAAATTTTTGCAAGCCCCGAGACATACACGTGTCACAAGGCTACCGCACGCAGACCGTGGCCCCACCAATGGCCCCGCCCCCGGACCGCCAGTTTTTGCAAGCCCTGGGACATACGTGTGTCCCGGGGCTTGCATGCACCGCCGAGCCTATGCAAAATAGGCTCAGTGCGCGCATGGTTTTTTTTTAAGGGTTATGCTTGTAACCTACATGTGTAACCCTTTTAAAATCCACCCCAAAGGACGCCTTTTTGCAGTTTCCAGAGCCAAAAACCAGCCCTTTCCTGTGAGTCATCAGTGACTCACAGAAAAGGGTCAGACAGGTTGGCACGGATACCGGAATGCAGCATATCATCACTTACATTCTGTGAAATGCACTGAATGCAGCCAATCATGCTGTCATTCAGTGCTTGGTGACCATTTTACTGATGACCCAGCACTATATATTCTTCAGCATGAGGCATGCCATGCACTTTCTTTGCAGGGGTGGTGTGGGGAGGAGGGTTTTGTGGAAGGAGGCTGCACTGAGAGATAAGCTAGATAGTAAAGAGAAAAAAAAACTATTTATTCTTTATTTTGCTGCAATGCCAGCTAGTCCTGTTTGTGTTTTAAGCAGTTTATTATTTAGCTGATCTGAGATGGTCTCTGTGTGCCAGAGAGAGAAGCTGATAGCAGTGCCATTTTTTTTCATTCACCATCTGGGCTAGGCTGCAAGCAAGCACCATTTGGGTGTTGTAGCAAGGAGAGATATATTCAATTTTGCTAGAATTTGCATTGGAAAATATATTTCATTGATTTTCGTGCTGTGCCAACAATTACAGCTTTTTTAAACTGAGTTTGTTTAATTCAACTCACTCAGTCTCTCTGTGCACTGGGCTTCAGTGGGCAGTGGCTAGTTTAACAGACTGAACTTTATTATCGGGATGGTCTGTGCAGTGAAATCCCCAGTCTGCCTCTTTTGTGCTTACAAGCAAGCTGCGTGTGCAGGCACACCACACACGTTAGATTAGTGCACAGCAAGGCACCGTGACAGTGGGCAGTGGGTAGTTTAACAAACTGAACTTTATTATTGGGATGGTCTGTGCAGTGAAATCCCCAGTCTGCCTCTTTTGTGCTTCCAAGCAAGCTGCATGTGTGGGCACACCACACGCGTTACATTGGTGCACAGCAAGGCACCATGACAGTGGGCAGTGGGCAGGCACTAGGCAGTGACATTAAATCCATAATGTCAGGGAAAGCTAGATGTAGTCGACTGATTGGGCCTGGCAGAGGAGGCACTTCAAAAGACACTAGTGACACTCCCCATTAAAGTTAAAAAGGCACCTGTTGCAATCTAAACTCTTTATAGGGGCAGGCAGTTCCATCCAGAAAAAAATGAAATCTGACCATGATGCATCGCCATCGCCACCACATGTTTCTGACCCTGTAGTTTTGGAGGTGAGGGAAAGGGAGGCTGAGTCATGCCAGACAAAATGTCCACACGCAAAAGCAGCAGGGGGACAGAAGTCTCGACTAACACTTAGCATTGACAATGTAGTGCAATCACTGGGGTAGATTTTATAATTTAGCGCGAATGCGTAGCCGCGTGTATCCATTAAAATCCGAGATCAGCGCGCGCAAGACTGCCAATTTTGGGCAGCTTGCGCGCTCCGAGCCTCGTAGCCTGCCTCTGTTCCCTCCGAGGCCGCTCCGAAATCAGAGCGGCCTCGGAGGCAACTTTCTTTCGCCCTCCCCTCACCTTCCCCTCCCTAACCCACCCCCCCGGCCCTATATAAATACCCCCCTACCTTTATCGCTGGATTTACGCCTGCCTGAGGCAGACGTAAATCTGCGTGCACCAGTGGGCTGCTGGCGCACCATCACCCAACCCTGGGGCTGTTCCAGAGGGCGCGGCCACGCCCCCGGAATGCCCCCATGCTGAAACCACGTTTGTGGCACCGCCCCCGAAACATCGCGTCACGACCGCCACGCCCCCCCCGACACGCCCCCCCCAGCATGCCTCTCCATGCAAGCCCCAGGACTTACGCACGTCCGGGGGCTTGCATGCACTGCCAAGCCCATGCAAAATAGGCTCGGCGCGTGCAGGGGGGGTTTGGGGTAGGTTTTCAGGGGGTACGCGCGTATCCCTTTGAAAATCTACCCCATTGTTTGCTTCTGATTCAGATGAAGATTTATCTTGTGTGGGATTCTCATATGAAATGGAAGAAGTAATTGGTGACGAATCTTTGGGAGGATCAGTTAGTCCTGTCTTAGCCTCCACTTCAGTGCAGCAGGGGAGAGATGAAACCGATGAGGAGGAGGAAGAGCAGTCAGCGCAGGCACAGAGGGTGACTGAGGCCCCTGGCATTGCTTCTCAGGGTGCACCCACTACCCCAGCTCCAGTGCCAACATCCACCTCCAAGGCTTTAGAGAACGGACGATCACGAAAGACATCTGCGATCTGGAGACACTTTAAAGTGATGGATGACCCGCATTTGCTCAGTGTAATTACTGTGCCAGGGATATTAGCAGAGACAAGCAAATGGGACATCTATCTAATTTTGGCATGATGCATCAACTGAAGAGTCAACACCCAACAAGATTACTGTCATCTGGGGATGGTGGCAGTAGAAGTCAGGGGACCCCTTCCAAGCAGCATAAAGTGGTTCAAAAGCAGCAGAGTCAGCCCACGCCCTCATCCCCTTCTAGCAGTCAGGTGGCAGGCCAGCAAATCCCTGACATGTGGCAGAAGCGACAACCCACCATGGAGGAAATGGGGTGGAGTGTGTTAATGCTATCCCGGGGTAGGAGGCAGGCTGCCTCAAAAGTTGTAACCAGGAGCATTGGGGAAATTATTGCCCTTGATGACCAGCCCTTGCAGTTAGTGGAGAATGTGGGTTTCAAGCATTTTCTGAAGGTCGTTGTTCCAAATTTCAAAGTCCCCTCCAGAACCACATTTAGCAGAGAGGTCATCCCCAGCAGGGAATTCAGGAAAGCAAACCAATTTGGCAGTGCAATAATAATGGGAGATTTCAATTACCCCAATATTGACTGGGTAAATGTAACATCAGGACTTGCTAGAGACATAAAGTTCCTGGATGTAATAAATGATTGCTTCATGGAGCAATTGGTTCAGGAAACAACAAGAGAGGGAGCTATTTTAGATTTAATTCTTAGTGGAACGCAAGATTTGGTTAGAGAAGTAACGGGTGTTTTTTTGGCTAAAATAGACTCTTTCAACTCACCTTTTAACAATGACGGTAATCGTTTTGCCTTCTTTCCACATTTCTTAATGCGTGGAATACATATGGACTGCGCCACAGTCTGTGATCCCCATGTGAAAGGGAAACTCGCCCTACAGTACGATTGTCTCTTATTGGTGAAGGACTTGCTGTTAGCAAAAGTCCGTGAACAGGAGCGCCATAGGCAGAGACAGATTAGGCGTGAAGCAGAGGTGGAAACAGCGGGCACTTCAGAGAGCAGCACTGTGTCAGCGACAGATAGTACCTCCTCCTCCACTTCAGAACGCCAAAGGCATGTTGCCAATAAAGATTAATCTGTTGTGCGACGGGCGAGAGAGAAAGCAGCTGGCATGAGTGACTCTCAGCTCGCCCAAGCAAAGGAGACATGGTATCTCTCAGAGTCGACAGAGAAAATGCAGACAGATCCTCTGGCATATTGGGCACACAAGTCCACTGTCTGGCCACACCTAGCCAAAGTGGCTCAGTGATATCTGTCATGTCCATCAACCAGTGTGCCCAGTGAACGTGTCTTTTCAATGACAGGGGATATCATAAGCCCTCACCGCTCAAGGCTGGCACCAGATTTGATGGAAATGCTAGTGTTATTGAAAGTAAACATGCCTTTGCTCGGGATTTCAAATTTTCCCTGTGAATAGCAAGATGAAAAAAAGCAATTGAAAGCCTTGCAGCAACTCCAGCTAGTTCCTATGCTCCAGATAATATAAGCACTGCAGCACATGTACCTGACCTGAAACACTGTGCCTGACCGTCCACTGTCCAGGCTTTACGTCCCTACAAGGGCCTGACCTCAAACACTGTGCCTGTCCTTCCACTGTTCAGGCCATACATCCCTACAAGGGCCTGACCTCAAACGCTGTGCCTGTCCATTCAGGCCTTATGTCCCTAGGTAGGATTGACTCTGTCCTGTATTGCTCTGCATGTCTGTCCAAGCCTTATGTCCCTACATGGGCTTGACCTCTGTCCTCGACTGCTGTGCCTGTCTATCCAGGCCTTATGTCCCTACAAGGGTTTGACCTCGATTGCTGTGCCTGTCCGTCCAGGCCTTATGTCTCTACAAGTGTTTGACCTCGACTTCTGTGCCTATCCGTCCAGGCCTTATGTTCCTACAAGAGTTTGACCTCGATTGCTGTGCCTGTTCATCCAGGCATTATGTCCCTATGTGGGCTTGACCTCTGTCCTCGATTGCTTTGCCTGTTCGTCCAGGCCTTATGTGCCTAAAAGTGTTTAACCTCAATTACTTTGCCTGTCCATCCAAGCCTTATGTTCCTACAAATGTGTGACCTCGATTGCTGTGCCTGTCTGTCCAGGCCTTATGTTCCTTCAGGTTTTTGACCTTGATTGCTGTGCCTCTCCGTCCAGGCATTATGTTCCTACAAGTGTTTGACCTTGACTGCTTTGCCTGTCTGTCCAGGCCTTATGTCCCTATGTGGGATTCACCTCTGTCCTCGATTGCTGTGCCTGTCTGTCCAGGCCTATGCCCCTACAAGGGTTTGACCACGATTGCTGTGCCTGTTTGTCCAGGCCATATATCCCTACAAGGATTTGACCTCGATTACTGTGCCTGTCCGTATGTTCCTACAAGTGTTTGACCTCGAATGTTGCCTTATGTCCCTACGTGGGATAGACTCTGTCCTCGAATGCTGTGCCTGTCCGTCCAGGCCTTATGTCCCTATAAGGGTTTGACCTCGATTGCTGTACCTGTTTTTCCAGGCCTTATGTTCCTACAAGAGTGTGACCTCGAATGCTGTGCCTGTTCGTCCAGGCCTTATGTTCCCACAAGTGTTTGACCTTGATTGCTGTGCCTGTTTGTCCATGCCTTATGTCCCTATATGGGCTTGACCTCTGTCCTCGACTGCTGTGCCTGTCCGTCCAGGCCTTATGTCCCGAATTGGGATTGACTCTGTCCTCGACTGCTGTGCTTTTCCATCTAGGCCTTATGTCCCTACGTGGGATTCACCTCTGTCCTCGATTGCTGTGCCTGTCCATCCAGTCCATGTGTCATTAAAAGGTTTTGACCTCAACTGCTATGCTTGTCCATCCAGGCCTTATGTCCCTACATGGGATTCTCCTCTGTCCTCGATTGCTATGCCTGTCCGTCCAGGCCTTATGTCTCTACAAGGGTTTGAACTTGATTGCTGTGCCTGTCCATCCTGGATTTATGTTCCTACTAGTGTTTGACCTCGAATGCTGCGCCTGTCCGTCCAGGCCTTATTTCCCTACGTGGGATTCACTTCTGTCCTCGATTTCTGTGCCTGTCCATCCAGGCCTTATGCCCCTACATGGGTTTTACCTCTGTCCTAGATTCTGTACCTGTCCATCCAGGCCTTATGTTCCTTCAAGTTATTGACCTCGATTGCTTTGCCTGTCCGTCCAGGCCTTATGTTCCTACAAGTGTTTGACATCGACTGCTTTGCCTGTCTGTCCAGGCCTTATGTCCCTATGTGTGATTGACTCTGTCCTCAATTGCTAGGCATGTCTGTCCAGGCCTTATGTCCCTATCTGGGATTCACCTCTGTTCTCGATTGCTGTGCCTGTCTGTCCAGGCCTATGCCCCTACAAGGGTTTTACCACGATTGCTGTGCCTGTTTGTCCAGGCCTTATATCCCTACAAGGATTTGACCTCAATTATTGTGCCTGTCCGTATGTTCCTACAAGTGTTTGACCTCGAATGCTGCCTTATGTCCCTACGTGGGATAGACTCTGTCCTCGAATGCTGTGCCTGTCCATACAGGCCTTATGTCCCTACAAGGGTTTGACCTCGATTGCCTGCCTCTGGCAGGCGTAACTTGTGAAATAAAGGTACGAGGGGGGGTTTTGGGCTGGGGAGCGGGAAAGGGAGGGGAAGGGAGGGGAAGGTGGGGGGGAACGGGGAAAGCAAGCTGGTCTCCCCGAGGGCTCGGTGTGCACAAGGTGCCCTAGTGTGCGCACCGCTTTGCATGCGCCGACCCCTGATTTTATAACATGTGTATGGCTGCGCGCACATGATTTAGTATCGGGCGTACATTTGTGAGTGCCGGGTAGCACGCAGAAATGAAGGCCGCGCACGCACATTTTAAAATCTGCTTCAGTGTACATATTTAGGTCCTTCAGTGTCATCTCATAAGTCTTCCAGTGCAGACCCCACATCATTTGGTTTGCCTTTCTTTAGACTGCCTCATCCTGTCTCTAGCATTTTTAAGATATGGTCTCCAGAACTGAACACAGTACTCCAGGTTAAGCCTCATTAAAGACTTTTATATAAGGGCAGTGTCACCTCCTTTTTCCTGCTGGTTATACCTCTCTCTATGCAACCCAGCATCTCCCTTGCCTTAGCCACCATCTTGTCACATTCCTTTCCCACTTTCCTCAGACAGTATCATTCTGAGGTCTCTTTCCCTGTCCATGCATATCAATCTTTTTCCCTCCCATCACATAGAGCTCCTTTGGATTTCTGTAATCTAAATGCATGAATCAGAACTTTTTGGCATTGAACCCCAGCTGCCAAACATTCAACCACTACTCAAGCTTTCTTAGTTCACTTTTCATTCTCTACTCCTTCAGGTGTGTCTGCTCTGCGCATACCTTTTTGTCATCTACAAAACGACAGACTTTTCCTTCTAATCATTCTGCTATCTCATTGACAAAGATATTGAACAGAACTGGTCCCAGAACTAATCCTTGAGGTTCTCCACTTATTAGTCTTATCTCTTAAGAATGGGTTCTATTGACCACTACTCACTGATATCTCTCAATCAACCAGTTTGTAATCCATTCCACCACCTCGGGACCCATTCCCTGGCTTTTCATGAGCCTTTCCCTCACCTTCTCTCATGAAAACATTTAGCCTAGGTATTGAGCATTATTACCATTTCACATTTAGTTGGCTTCCTTACCTAATCATTACTGATGGCATACTTTTTTTGAACCCAACAAAAAGATAAACCTAATAAATCCACCAGAAAGAAATTAAAAAACAACCTACTGTGGATAGGTCAAAATAATAAAGAATGATGAAAAATCACTGTAAAGACAGAAAGGCATTCACAAAATGAGGTACAAACATTAAAGGCTATAAAATACCTATTTGATAGAAAAACTGCTTCCTTTGTACGTGGTGTACAAAGGAAGCAGTTTTTCTATCAAATAGGTATTTTATAGCCTTTAATGTTTCCCACCAAACTCTTGCATATCACAATTCTCCACGAGGAAAATGATGCACTCTGCAGACAACGCATATTAATTTTCCCTGCAGAGGGGGAGGATTTTCAAAGGGGTTTCTCCCCCTCCATGTTTAAATCCCTTTAAAAAGCTTTCCCACCAAACTCTTGCATATCACAATTTTGTTCCACAGATGTAAAATTTTATACTGTAGTAAAATACAACCAGAAATGAAATTGATCAATTGGCAGAAGAATTTTTATCTGCTGCATATTCCTCTAACAGCCCATTTCACCACTGTTAGAGGAATATGCAGCAGATAAAAATTCTTCTGCCAATTGATCAATTTCATTTCTGGTTGTATTTTACTACAGTATAAAATTTTACATCTGTGGAACAAAATTGTGATATGCAAGAGTTTGGTGGGAAAGCTTTTTAAAGGGATTTAAACATGGAGGGGGAGAAACCCCTTTGAAAATCCTCCCCCTCTGCAGGGAAAATTAATATGCGTTGTCTGCAGAGTGCATCATTTTCCTCGTGGAGAAGTGGGGCAGTGCTGGGGCTGCCTGAAAAGATACATGGGATTAGAAAATTTGCTACAATGTACATGAGGTAAAAGTATCCATGTACTTTTCGACTATTTGATGAGTTTTTTTGGTTTTTTTTTAATTCTCCCTTCCCGTCCCTGGACACACACAGAATATACAGTCTTTAGGAATAACTAGGTTTATTCAGAAGGTATATTTATTTTATCTATTTATTAACATAAGGTAATACATGGCAAACTTTTAACAATTAGCACAAAACCTATGGACACTGCCTATTTTTATAGTAAATTTCATGACTTGCACGCCTTAGCAGTAAACTATTTTTTCAAATGTACTTTGCTTGTGTCTTTTTTCCTTTCATTGTCAATGGGACAATTTGTTCTTTTACCCTGAATAAAAAAATACATGTAGGTAACAACATCAAACTCCATAAGGAAATAATACATGAGGAACTTTTTTTTACCTAAGAAATCCCCTCAAGATTTATAAATGATACATGAGCACTTTAACTTTAGAACTGTAGAAAAGTGAGCAGAACCCTCTAAGAGGCACAAACGCTGTTTTGAAACTAACATGCCATCACAGCAGACTGCCTCAGACAGCATATTTTGGAGCAGAGAATGAAAGTTCTTTAATTATTTTTCTTTTCTCTAATAACTGCACAGGAATAGGTTTGTCTCCCATGTGAATAACTCTGTTCAGTGACGCTCTTATCTTTGCTTGCCAGATTTCACTGGTTGTTGGTATCATGGTCTCTTGTACCGTGAAAATGTTGATAAAGTTTTCTTTGGTCATCAAGACTAAGCATATATATTTCTTCTTCCTTAATATACAATACAACAAGGATTTCAACCATAGCATTTAAAGTTTTGTTTTCTTTTTTTTTTTATGAAGACTTGAAAAGGATTATATCTATAGGTTAATTCATATTGAAACAACATTAGTATAGTATGAGGTTCTGCCAAGAATCTTGTTGACAGAAGTTATTATTCTCTGTATATTATGTAGTTTATTAAAAAGTAAAACTCATCTCTCAAACACCTTTAAACCTGAGGGTTAATAGACATATGTTTTATATGACTTTTATTGGCATATGTGAATAGCAACATCACATTACAACCCTCAAGCCTCTGTAGAGATATACATTTTCACACGATGTCAGTATTAGCAATGGCCATAAAGCCCTTTTATTATTCACATTATATAACATGGTTCTTTTCTTGAATTGTATTCAAAGGATTTCATACATTATTTTTCCCCTTGTTCTTAGGAATCAGCAGAATCAGTATAACCTGACAGAATGCTTTTCCAGAAAATGCATTTAAGATAAAAATAAATGGAAGCGTACAATAGATGGTGGTGAGGTACTGTGTGCTGCTAGTTGCTGAGAAGAAAGTGCTCAAGGTTATCTTTTCTAACATTCATAACTTGGTAACACAAAAATCATAGTTAAATACTAAGAAATGTTGCATCTATAAATCAAATTAGATTGTAAAATATTACACATCATCAATAAATAAATATTAGCATTATTCTATCACAAACACTACAGAAATTAGGTGCAGCCCACCTGTTAGATGATGATTGACAATTATGCAGACTCACCAGTTTCTGAATTCTTGAAGAATACTGAGGCTGTGGTAGATACCAGATGGTATAAAAGAGATGCTAACAGGAGCATCCATGGCCAAGGAACCATAGAAAATGCCATGCTTTCCAAATAGCAAAATAGCTTAAACATCCTGTCTTCTTCTCTATTAGCTAGATTCATCGGGGTAGATTTTAAAAGAAATGTGTGTTCGCGTACTTTTGTTGGTGCACCAGTCGCAAACAAAAGTACGCTGGATTTTAGTAGATACGCGCATAGCCGCGTGTATCTTCTAAAATCCAGGATCGGCGCGCGCAAGGCTGCCGATTTTGGGCAGCCGGCGCGCGCCGAGCCGCGCAGCCTGCCTCCGTTCCCTCCGAGGCCGCTCCAAAATCGGAGCGGCCTCGGAGGGAACTCTCTTTCGCCCTCCCCTCACCTTCCCCTCCCTTCCTCTACCTAACCCACCCCCCCGGCCCTATCTAAACCCCCCCCTTACCTTTGTCCACGGATTTACGCCTCCCAAAGGGAGGCGTAAATCCGTGGACAATCCGTGGAAAAATGCCCTCCGGAACCGCCCCGGGTAGCGCCGAGACGCTACCCGGGGGCGGTTCCGGAGGGAATGGCATCGCCCCCGGACCGCCCAGGGCCGAAACTACGCCCCCGGGCCCGCCCCCTAAACGCCGCGTCCCGCCCCCAAAACACTGCGTCGGTCGGCCCCGCCCCCGACACGCCCCCGACAAAAAACCCCCGGGACTTACGCGAGTCCCAGGGCTCTGCGCGCGCCGGCAGGCCTATGGAAAATAGGCGCGCCGGCGCGCAAGGCCCTGCTTGCGTAAATCCGGGCGGATTTACGCAAGCAGGGCTTTTAAAATCCGCCCCATCATGTTTATAGCTAAATGATGAGCCAAAGTTAAAAAAAAAAAGGGATGGGAGAAAAATTGTGCAGCCGGCCACATCGCAGCATTGCATTTTTGCCCGCTGCTGTTATGGCTGGGCCGCACACTTTTGTACACATAGTGCCACGGGAAAAAATGGTGTTATTTCCCGTGGTGCTGCCAGCGATAATGTGGAAAACATTATCGCCCGCAGTGCTGCTGGGCCATAATCCCACCCAAACTCTGCCCACACTCTTCCCCTTTCCTTCATTTCAATACCACCTCAATGTGGCTGTTATCGCATGGGGTGGGTGTTTTCTCACACGATAAGGCCCTAACGCATGCAATAAGGCCACATCGCATTTTGATAAATGACTGTATATTTGCAAGATTTATTCTGACTGTTGTACGCTAACACTTTTTCTAATGTTCTGAATGACAATTATAAGGAAGTATGTGAAACTTGATAAAATTGTAAAGGTAAATATTAGGGGTGTGCATCGATAAAACTTTTGGTACAATTTGTTTCATTTCACCCTCTCCTTTTTTTGTTTCATTAGGATTTTTTTTTTTAAATTTTTCAACTAATATGCATTATTTTGATAGGTACGGTAACTTTTAAACAGACACAAGGGGGGCGCACATGTGCATGGTGTTTGCCAGCTCGTAGCCAGGGACATGGTATTTTATAACATAAGCATATACATGCATGCATGTTATAAAATGTAAGATCTGCAACAGAGTGGACACACCAGAAGGAGTAGAGAGAATGAGACATGATTTAAGGAAGCTTGAACAGTGGTCAAAGATATGGCAGCTGGGATTCAATACCAAGAAGTGCAGAGTCATGCGTCTGGGCTGTCGTAATCCAAAAGAGCTGTATGTGATGGGGGATGAAGAGCTGTTGTGCATGGAGCAAGAGAGAGACCTTGGGGTGATATTGTTTAGGATCTGAAGATGGCAATGTGACAAGGCAATAGCTAAAGTCAGAAGAATGCTGGTCTGCATAGAGTCATAACCAGTAAGAAAAGGGAGGTGATAATTCCCTTGTACAGGTACTTGGTGAGGCCTCACCTGGAGTATTGTGATCAGTTCTGGAGACCATATCTCAAAAGGGACAGAGACAGGATGGAGGCGGTCCAGACAAAAGTGACAAAAATGGTGGGGTGGATTCCATCAAATGACATATGAGAAGAGGTTGAAGGAGTAAATATGTATACCCTGGAGGAAAGGAAGTGCAGGGGAGATATGATACAGATTTTCAGATACCTGAAAGATTTTAATGATGCACAATCGACAAACCTTTTCCATTGGAAAGAAATCAGTAGAAATAGGAGTCACGTAATTAAATGTCAGGGAAGACAACTCAGAACCAATGTCAGGAAATATTTCTTCATGGAGAGGGTGGTGGATGCATAGAATGCCCTTCCGAAGGAGGTGGGGAAGACAAAAACTGTGAAAGATTTCAAAGGAGCATGGGATAAGCACTGTGGATACCTAAAGGCTAGAGGATGGAAATGAAGACAAGAGTGCATGGGGGTAACTTGCTGGTGTAGCAGTTACTGCCCTTAACCAATAAACCTTCATATGGTTTATGTAACTCCATTATTGCTCTCTGCTTTAATGGCAGGGGGAAAAGGGGAATTAGACAGCAACCATCAAGAACATTGAATTTTACGTTCTGGGAAAACAAATAAGCACGGGGTGAACTAGCTGATGTGGCTGTTACTATCTGTAACCAATAAGCCTGATTCTTTTGATGCAACTCCAACATTGCTCTCTGCTTCATTGGCAAGAGATGAGAGATAACAGGGAACTGGACTCAAACTGGCTCTGCTCTTTACTCCGCATCTACAAACCCACACGACATTTAAGATCATTAACACAAAGCCTACTTGATATACCATCACCTCGACTAGCAAGATTGGAAATCACCAGAAAAAGAGCGTTCTCAGTAGCAGGACCCTCACTGTGGAACTCTCTCGCAATTTTCCTTCGCTCAATATCAAATCCACTTCATTTCAAAAAATCCCTCAAACCATATCTCTTTCAACTTGCTTTCAACATAACACCAACTCATCCAACCTTCACCACTCAACCTCCCCTCATTCCCCTCACGTCTTCATGATATTTTGATTCATCCCAATTTTGCTCTTCTAAGAGATAACTTTCATCCCCTTATATTTGTTCTCCTGACCCGTCTCCTCCTTTCCCCTCCACTTTTCCTCAAGGCATAAATTTCTTTGTTTAAGATAAAAATTTGTTTAAATCAGCTACCTAGGTAGCTATATACCATTTTTATGTACCTTTTTTCTACTATTTATTTTAATTTTGTTGATTTTATTTCTCCTGTAAACCGTTTTGATAAAATGTATTTTTAAAAAATGGTATATAAATACTTTTAAATAAATAAATAAAATAAACAGCAACCAACAAGGGCCCCGACTTTAACGGTTTGGTTAACTAAGTATGGGGGTAACTTGTATGTCATGGCAGATGCCACCTGCATGGTTGGGCAGACTGGATGGACCTTTTGGTCCTTTTTGCCATCATTTCTCTGTTTCTCTGTTTCTATGTGAAATAGGGTCACTGGGTGCATGTATGCATGCAATTTTAATTGGGGACTTGCCCATGTGCGCAAATGCTGCTACTACTGCATAAGTGGGGGGATTTTAATACACACACATGCCAATGCCATTACCAGTTGTTCCACCTCATTCCCAATTCAGCCAAGTAAGCAGCAATAGAACTTCTTACCCCCCTAGTTTAATATCTTCCTTTTTCCGTTTTAGCCTTGACCCTTAAAACCCTACTTACATGCCATCCATAGCAGAAGGATATTTATGCATCAGGGGATCCCGATTCATGCTTGTGCACATAAGCACTTGCACGCTAGTTTCATTCCTGCCCAGGCCAAGCCCACGTTACTCCCCTTTTTTGAAACTTTTTATTTGTGCATATAGGGGTAGATTTTAAAAAACTACACCCGAGCATACTTTTGTTCGTGCGACCGGCGCAAACAAAAGTACGCCGGATTTTAAAATCCGGGGTCGGCGTGCGCAAGGCTGCCCAAAATTGGCAGCCTGCGTGCACCGAGCTACGCAGCCTGCCTCCGTTCCCTCCGAGGCCGCTCCGAAATCAGAGCGGCCTCGGAGGGAACTTTCCTTCCACCATCCCCCCCCCCGCACCTTCCCCTCCCTTCCCCTACCTAACCCACCCCCCAGCCCTATCTAAACCCCCCTCTACCTTTGTTCAAAAAGTTACGCCTGCCTGAGGCAGGCATAACTCACGCAATTCCCCGGCCCGGGAGTGGTTCCAGAGGCAACGGCCACACCTCCGAAAGCCCCCCAGGCCGGAACCACGCCCCTGCTCCACCCCCGGATGATGCGCTGCCATGATACACCCCCGACACGCCCCCAGGAAAGCCCCGGGACACAGTTTTCGGGGGGGTACGATCGTATCCTACACGCGTACCCCTTTGAAAATCTGCCCCATAGTGGGAAATATGCGTGTACTCGAGTGGCTTTTAAAATTCGCTCAGCACATGCCAGCCCGACATATTTTCATATCTCATAGTTTTGACATATGTCAGGTTTTTAAAATTCACCTTTAAATGAAAAAGATTTTAAAAACAAAATACTCATTTTCATGCTTACTATTGGTGTGCAAAGAATTTTTTTATTTTGTTGTTTGTTTCATTTTATAACAAAGAGCAAATAAACTAAGGTCTAGATTCATCAAAATGCAATAATTCTTGCATGAATAACACCCGCAATAAGGAAAAGGGGTGTGGCTATCATAATTTAAGAGTTACTGCACTGTGTGCTATATCAGGCATTTCTCAATTTTGGAGAGAGAGGGGGGAAAGAGAGAGATAACCTCTTTATAAGGCTCTCATAGTAGTCAACTATACCACTATAGGAATGCCAGATTTAACTCTAAGTTTATCAAGCTAGGGTGAGAGTACATTGTAGAAATCTCATCTTTGTGTGACTTTCCTCATTCCAAATCACATCGAATCTTCAGTGATGTGTAGTGTGCTGTTCGTATGTCTCACTATGCATGTAAAACTGCTCCCCAAAACCCTAGACCACCACCAAAACCTCACCTCGAGTTACTAGCTGGCCTTCCTATAGTGCAGTGTTTCCCAACCCTCTCCTGGAGGCACACCTAACCAGTCAGGTTTTCAGAATATCCATAATGAATATGCATGAGAGAGATTTGCATACATTGGAGACCCAGGGTATGCAAATCAATCTCATGCATATTTATTGCGGCAATCCTGAAAACCTGACCTGCTAGGTGTGCCTCCAGGAGAGGGTTGGGAAACACTGCTATAGTGGAATAAAGAGTTGACTACTATGAGAGCTTTATAAAGAGACTCTCTCTTTCTCTCTTTCTCTTTCTCTCTCGCTCTCTCTGATCCTACTCCCTCTCTCCCTGACTGAAAATGCCAAAAATGGTATTTGTGATATTTATCGCAAATCCCATTTCAGGCATATTGCATAGCTTAAAGCCAGGAAAAAATGTGTAGTTATTTCCAGCGTTGATAGCGTGCACTATGCTATCTCATGGTGCAATAATGCCCCTCATTTTCATTGATCCTGCCCCTTTGAATAAATTTGAAAAATGTCCATTTGTGCAATGTGATATTTATTGCATGCATTATGGCATTATCGCAGGGGTTAGGGTCCTAACACCCGTGATAACACCATAATGCTTTTTAGTGAATGACCCTGTACATTTTTTTAAAATAAATAACAACAAATCAAGTTTAAAAGTATGTCTGGTCTGGCCCTCCCATAAAAATAAGCCTGCTGGACCCTCTCTTCATCTCCCAAATAGCCCTTCAATCTGTTATCTCATGTCTGCTGTCTTCACAGGGCAGGGGTGACCCTGTTTATATTCTGCTTGTGCAGTAGTAGTCAGTGGAGCCTACTGACCCATGCCTAGTGCCATTCTGAAAATCTGCAGTGAAAAAACATTGGTGCAGCTCAGGCCCCAGGAGGATTGTGGCAACTTTTGAAGTAAACCACTGAGGCAGTTGGGAGAAGTATGCAAATGGGCTTCATTTTTCCCGTTTCCTGGCCGATTGCTCAGGGAATGCAGGCTAGGAGCAACTGAAGTCTGAGGTGGGTTTTAGTAACCTCTAGAGTCAAACCACTGGGACAGTTTGTAGATGTATACAGATGGGCTGCTACCTCCACTGTATTTCTGTGGGTAAAGCACATGGAAATGTCTTTGAAAATTACTTTTGAAAAATCTAGAAAAAATTCAACATGTTCACACACACACACACAAAAAAAATATAGTAGCTGGGTAGGATTAATACTTAAAGAGGCTAACAAATGTTTACCGATACAAATCTTTGGAGACTCATAAGTAGAGAGTGAATTAAAATATCATTATCCACAATTAGGATGTGCCGAACAGAATTGACTCAAAATTGAACCAGGTCGATTTCAGTTGTTATGTTATGTTCTAACCAAATTAATCCAAAGCAGTTTACAACAGAGCACAATAAAAATCATTAAAAAAACCACATATACACTAGCAATATGCAGGTTTAATTTTTATTTTGGTTCATTTTTTAATTTGGGGTTATTGGGGTTTTTTTGTTCAATTTAATGTTTTTTTTTGGGGGGGGGGGTTTGGTTTGATTTGTTTCCTAAAGGAAAGAAAAAACATGGGGATGGTAACTTTTAAACAGCTGCTTGGGTGCACATGTATGTGCGTATGCTGGCTCATGCTAATGGGCACAGCCATTTTATAACATACACATGTATATGCACGCTTAATATAAAATAGGTTGTATGTGCGTATATGTGCGCTCACTTTTATATAAACGAGTGCATGTGTATGTAAGTGGGGGGATTTTGGTACATACATGTGCTGATGCAATTACACGTTTCCCCAGTCTGTTCCCAGTTTGTACAGTTAAAGGATAGGACTTCCTATCCCCCCATTTAATAAGCCTCTCTTTTACCCTTTTAATCTTAAAACCTTAAAACCCAGTTACCCTCTTTAATTTTTTTTTTTGTTTCAGGACTTACACAGCACCCATAGCAGAAGTAAAGTTATGCAGTAGAGGACCCCACTGCCTGCTTGGGAGCATAAATACTTGCGCGCAGATTTCATTGATAAATCTAAGAATGCTCATGCCCCGTTCAGAATATGCCCATTCCCCCACCCCTTTTTTGATGATCAATTTTTTGTGTGCACACTCACGGGTTTTTTAAAATCTGTGTGGCGCACACTGACCCAACTTCTGTGTATATCTCCCAACTTTGGCGTGTGTACGACATTGAAAATTCACCTTTAAATGCTAAAAAAATTAAGAAAATAACCACAATGGACCTCCCAAAGACCCTCTAACCTCCCTCCTGCTGAGCAAAGAGAAGCCAGGGACTTAGGCCTACTCTGCTGGGACTCTTTTATTTATTTAACAGCTTTTATATACCGATGGTCGTTGGGAACATCTCATCAGTTAACAAGAAACAAAAATTAGCAACAGGCTTTACAGTGAACATAGAACTGGTGGATATAGTAATGGGAGTAAGGGGGTAGGATATGAAATAAGATAAGGGGGGTGGAGTGTAGCGTGAACTTGGAGGGGAGGGAGTAGAGGTAAAAATCAAGTAACAGGGAGTTACAGGAGCCTACATTTAAAATCCAATTTTGACAAGGAGGAATTATATACAAAATTTTGACAAAGGAGGAATTATATACAAGTTAAGTTACAATGGAATATAAAACTCTTGGACCCAGGCAGGGCAACTTCAGGTTCCTCTGACCCTCACCCTGCTGGCAGTCTCCCAGCTGGGTAGGCCTGGGCCTGGACCCAAGGCTTCTCTTGCTAGGTGGGGGGGGGGGGGGGGGGGGGGGGGAGGGAGTTAAAGGATATCAGGATATCTGGATGGCCAGTTTTTTTTTCTTTTTGTATAAAAACAAAAATATGCACAATCTTGGGGCATTTTCATGAGAGGCCATTTTGGTTTCTTCCATTCAGAACAAACAAAAAAATGTCCCCATTCATTGCATTTTAAGCATTTGTTCAGAATGAATGCACATCCTAATATCCATCATTACAAATTGTAAGATATATCAGTAGATATATCAGTTTTAGACTTCACCACTTCCGGAGAAAGTGGTGAAGTCTAAAACTGTGAATGACTTCAAAGGGGCGTGGGATAAACACTGTGGATCCATCAAGTCTAGAGGGCGTGAATAAAGTGGAGGCAGCAAAACACTGCACGGAGTGGCAGTAGCCACAGCGGCATTCAAACACTGCATGGAGCAGCAGTAGCCACAGAAGCATTCACGGAGCGGGATGCCAGTGGCCAGTAGTTGGTGTTCCACCTTCACGGAGCGGAAGGATGGAGGGCTGCTATCTCCAAAAAAAATAATAAAATAAAACAAACAAAAAAATAAAAACAGGGGTGGGTAAGAGTATGGGGCAAGGGGGTGGCCTGCTTGTTACAGCGGTTGCTACTAATTGAGCTGGATGTCACTTGGATGCAGATACGGAGCTGCTCTCTAAATTGGTGGTAGGCTGGAGGGGAATTAGGGCTGGAGGGTACTGGAAGCCAATAGTAACAGGTGGGAGAGAGAAAAAGGGAAAAAAATGGATAAAGTGTGTAGCTTGCTGGGCAGACTTGATGGGCCATTTGGTCTTCTTCTGCCGTCATTTCTATGTTTCTATGTTTCTATGTTACTAATCTGAATTCTCATACAATAGCAATTACTAATTAATACTAAATAGGCCACCCCAAAATCTCATGCTACTTACAAACCCACTGCCACCCTTAAAGACTTTCTCATCTCAAGCCCCTGATTGCTCCCAAAGGAGCATGAATTAGGAACATAAATGAAATTTGTAGGAAGTCCACTATATCTATTTAATTCCCTTGCAGCTTTCATAATCTTGCCTTTTGAAATCAAGTTTCCAAATTTATTACTAACCAGTAGATATGTGTATCGTACCGGTAATCGTATCGGGCTTCGTTTTCATAAAACCGTGGGAAATTTCGTATCTCCTGTGGTTCGGTATTTTTTTTTTCGTGGCAAATCGTTTTCAGTTTAGCGTGCACTAATGGGAGTTAGCATGCACGTTAGTGTGCACTAGCTCCCGTTAGTGAGCGCTATCATAAAACCGTTACCATGTAGGGATGTGAATCGTTTTTCAACGATTTAAATTATCGTCCGATATTTTTATTGAGTCTGGCTAACGGGAGTTAGTGCACGCTAACGGGAGTTAGTACTCGCTAACAGGAAGTTAGTGTGCACTACCCATTGTTTGTGCACGCTAACAGAAAATGATACAATTTGACACTTTTCAGGTCAGTTAGGAATGAATATGTATTCCTATTGCCTGGCTGCCCTCTTATTTATTGATGTTACCAAGGTTCCCACTGAGGTGATGGTTTAATATATGGGGGATGGGAAATGGAAACAGTTGGTAGTTTGACAAAAAAAGTAATGTGATGATTATCACTCATGTGACTAGAACTTGTTTGTTTATTATTTTTGTTACCAGGCACAGGCACATGAAATGCTAGTGCATGTTTTGAATTTGCCAGTCCCTGTGCATTTTAGAAAGGTGGTCCTGGAATTATTATACACACTTCAAATATATGTATATGGTAATTGTTGGTAAGTGTATTTTTGAAGTGACCACACTGGCCAGTATGTTTACTTTCCCTCCTACTTTTACTCACTAGCTAAGCTTTATAAGAAGGGCTTCTCTGCTTGTGTGTTGCTTTTGTTTGGTGTGAGGAGAGGAGAATCATCAGATCTTTATTCAATCTACTAGATCTATTATATCAACCTACTCAATTTTTTATTGATTTATTATATCAGTGAATTAATAATTAATTACTAGGTGGTGGTGAATGTCTGATACACTAGGCTACTAGCCTAGTGTCACTGTTTGGCTAGGCTAGTGGCATTTAGCAGAATTATTAGTAGCAGTACTGCAGCATTATATTCAAGCCTAGGTAGGCAGGCAGTGCACCACTCCAGCAGTCTCATCAGTGCTTCCTGTGCAGTAATGCAGCATTGCATTATATATTATTGATCAATCAGTGTACTATTAGCTGCAGCTGGTGATTGATTGATACTAAAATATCAATCTAACTACTAAACTAGTGTGTCGTCTTACTGCTGAGCCAGTGTGTTGGCATTGGACTTGCACTTGAGCCTTAAATTTATAAATCAATAGTTTGATAGTAGCGCTAGTATATTAAGTATAATACTTATAAGGGGTAGCCTAGTGTCACTGGCTAGTGGCTGGCTACTAGCCACGCCAGTGAGCCACTAGTCAGATTACTAGTCACACAGTGACCTGTCACTTAACTATATCCTATCCTCTGTCCTGTGCTCTGGCTGGGGCTATATTTATATATTAGCTGCTTAAGTTTAAAAAGTAAAATACAACACAATACATTACTGAACTACTCACTGGCTGCTGTGCCAGCTTACTGTGTTGGCGCTGGACTTGAGTCTGCCTGGCAGGTGGTTATAATTTATAAATCACTCAGTATCAGTAGTGCTATTAAGGGGTAGTGGCTGGCTAGTGGCTGGCTACTAGCCACGCCAGTGAGCCATTAGTCAAATTACTAGTCACACAGTGACCTGTCACTTGACTATATCCTATGCTCTGTCCAGGCAGACTCAAGTCCAGCGCTTACTTTGTTGGCACTGGACGTGAGTCTGTGACTTGAGTCTGTCTGGCTGGCGGTTATAATTTATAAATCACTCAGTATCAGTAGTGCTATTAAGGGATAGTGGCTGGCTAGTGGCTGGCTACTAGCCATGCCAGTGAGCCAGTAGTCAGATTACTAGTCACTCAGAGACCTGTCACTTGACTATATCCTATGCTCTGTCCAGGCAGACTCAAGTCCAGCCCTTACTTTGTTGGCGCTGGACTTGAGTCTGGCTGGCTGGCGGTTATAATTTATAAATCACTCAGTATCAGTAGTGCTATTAAGGGGTAGTGGCTGGTAGGGATGTGAATCGTTTTTCAACGATTAAAATTATCGTCCGATAATGTTTATATCGTCTTAAATCGTTATAGAACACGATACAATAGAAATTCTAACGATTTATCGTTAAAAATCGTTAAATCGTGTTAGTGCGCACTAACTCGAGTTAGTGCGCACTAACTCCCCGTTAGTGCGCACTAACTCGATTTAGTGCGCACTAACTGAAAATGATACAAATAAACACTTTCCAGGTCACTGAAGGTCAGTTAGGAATGAATATGTGTTCCTATTGGCTGGCTGCCCTCTTATCTATTGATGTTACCAAGGTTACCACTGAGGTGATGGTTGGGGGGGATGGGAAATGGAACTGGAAACTAACGAACACCAACAGAAAATGAAACAAAGTGTTCACACTTCCCAGGTCAGTAAAGGTCACTTAGGAATGAATATGTATGTATGTATTCCTATTGGCTGGCTGTGCTCTTATCTATTGATGTTACCAATATGGTTGGGGGGATGTGAAATGGAAACAGTTGGAAGCTTGACAAAAAAAGTAATGTAATGATCAGCACTCACCTGACTAGAACTTGTTTGTTTATTATTTTTGTTAGCAGGCACCTGAAATGCTAGTGCATGTTGAATTTGCCAATCACTGTGCATTTTAGAAAGGTGGTCCTGGCTGGAACTGTACACAGTTCAAATATATGTAATTGATTGTTGGTAAGTGTATTTTTTAAGTAGCCACACTGGCACCAGTATGTTTACTTTTCCTCCTACTTAACTCACTAGCTCAGCTTTGTAAGAAGGGCTTCTCTGCTTGTGTGTTGTTTTTGTTTGGTGTGAGGAGAGCAGAAACATCAGATCTTTATTCAATCTACTACAGTCATCTCTTACAGTGCCCTATCCCTATTAATACCAGGAGTGTTGTGATCTTCCTGCACACAGTGCCCTAACCCTGATACCAGTCTGAGACAGCTCCCACCCTGCATTACTAGTGAGAGGCTGGCTTCACAGACAGGGGGGAGCTGCCTGACCCTCACTCCTGACTTCCCCCATGTCCCAGCTAGTGAATGGTGTGTGGGTGAGGGGGGGGGAGGATGGTGAAGTCTGAGACAGCTCCCTCCCTGCATTACTAGTGAGAGGCTGGCTTCACAGACAGGGGGGAGCTGCCTGACCCTCACTCCTGACTTCCCCCATGTCCCAGCTAGTGAATGGTGTGTGGGTGAGGGGGGGGGGAGGATGGTGAAGTCTGAGACAGCTCCCTCCCTGCATTACTAGTGAGAGGCTGGCTTCACAGACAGGGGGGAGCTGCCTGACCCTCACTCCTGACTTCCCCCATGTCCCAGCTAGTGAATGGTGTGTGGGTGAGGGGGGGGGGAGGATGGTGAAGTCTGAGACAGCTCCCTCCCTGCATTACTAGTGAGAGGCTGGCTTCACAGACAGGGGGGAGCTGCCTGACCCTCACTCCTGACTTCCCCCATGTCCCAGCTAGTGAATGGTGTGTGGGTGAGGGGGGGGGGGGGGAGGATGGTGAAGTCTGAGACAGCTCCCTCCCTGCATTACTAGTGAGAGGCTGGCTTCACAGACAGGGGGGAGCTGCCTGACCCTCACTCCTGACTTCCCCCATGTCCCAGCTAGTGAATGGTGTGTGGGTGAGGGGGGGGGGAGGATGGTGAAGTCTGAGACAGCTCCCTCCCTGCATTACTAGTGAGAGGCTGGCTTCACAGACAGGGGGGAGCTGCCTGACCCTCACTCCTGACTTCCCCCATGTCCCAGCTAGTGAATGGTGTGTGTGGGTGAGGGGGGGGGGGAGGATGGTGAAGTCTGAGACAGCTCCCTCCCTGCATTACTAGTGAGAGGCTGGCTTCACAGACAGGGGGGAGCTGCCTGACCCTCACTCCTGACTTCCCCCATGTCCCAGCTAGTGAATGGTGTGTGGGTGAGGGGGGGGGGAGGATGGTGAAGTCTGAGACAGCTCCCTCCCTGCATTACTAGTGAGAGGCTGGCTTCACAGACAGGGGGGAGCTGCCTGACCCTCACTCCTGACTTCCCCCATGTCCCAGCTAGTGAATGGTGTGTGGGTGAGGGGGGGGGGGAGGATGGTGAAGTCTGAGACAGCTCCCTCCCTGCATTACTAGTGAGAGGCTGGCTTCACAGACAGGGGGGAGCTGCCTGTCCCTCACTCCTGACTTCCCCCATGTCCCAGCTAGTGAATGGTGTGTGGGTGAGGGGGGGGGGTGGATGGTGAAGTCTGAGACAGCTCCCTCCCTGCATTACTAGTGAGAGGCTGGCTTCACAGACAGGGGGGAGCTGCCTGACCCTCACTCCTGACTTCCCCCATGTCCCAGCTAGTGAATGGTGTGTGGGTAAGGGGGGGGGAGGATGGTGAAGTCTGAGACAGCTCCCTCCCTGCATTACTAGTGAGAGGCTGGCTTCACAGACAGGGGGGAGCTGCCTGACCCTCACTCCTCCGGGGTATTGTGATCTTCCTGCACACAGTGCCCTATCCCTGATACCAGGGGTGTTGTGATCTTCCTGCATGCAGTGCCCTATCCCTATTAATACCAGGAGTGTTGTGATCTTCCTGCATGCAGTGCCCTATCCCTATTAATACCAGGAGTGTTGTGATCTTCCTGCATGCAGTGCCCTATCCCTGATACCGGGATGTGTGCAAGAAGATCACAACACCCCCGGTATCAGGAATAGGGCACTGTGTGCAGGAAGATCACAACACCCCCAGTATCAGGAATAGGGCACTGTGTGCAGGAAGATCACAACACCCCTGGTATTAGGGATAGGGCACTGTGTGCAGGAAGATCACAACACTCCTGGTATTAATAGGGATAGGGCACTGTGTGCAGGAAGATCACAATACCCCTGGTATCAGGGTTAGGGCACAAGTTCTAGTCACATTGACTGATCACATTACTTGTTTTGTCAAGCTACCAACTGTTTCCATTTCCCATCCCCCATATACTGTCAGTAGGAAACTTGGTAACATGAATAAATAAGAGGGCAGCCAATAGGAATACATATTCATTCCTAAACTGACCTTAACTGACCTGAAAAGTGTCAAATTGTATCATTTTCAGTTAGTGCGCACTAACTCCCAGTTAGTGCGCACTAACTCCCGTTAGTGCGCACTAATCGGAAAAAACGATTTTTAACGATTTTTTAACTAAAAAATCGTGCCTAAGACGATTTTCTTGCCCTGCCACACGATTTCTATCGTTAAGACGATATGGAAAACGATTCACATCCCTAGTGGCTGGCTAGTGGCTGACTACTAGCCACGCCAGTGAGCCCTAGTCAGATTACTAGTCACACAGTGACGTGTCACTGACTGACGAAGTCACTCACTAACTATCTATATCATTCTTTATATCTTATCTATTAGGTGCTGCTATCAGTACACTGCTGTGCCAGCTTACTTGTTGGTACTGGACTGGACTTGCAGCTTGACTGAGTCTGGCTGGTGGGCCAGTGGCCACTGGTTATAAAATCACCTATACAGCGCTAGTATAATTAAATTCCTGTTCTCTGGAGCTGCTATAATATTACCTGCTAAAGCCATAACGTTTTAAAATGTTTGGTGGTAACAAGAAGAGTGCTAATGGAAAGAGAAGTCCAGTCCCTAGAAAAAAACTGCGATTTGATAAGAATGATACCCCTTCTAATGCAGCTAATGTAGAAGTGCAAGGTAACTTGCAGGACAAGGAAGGAGCAAAATCAGGAAAATGTGAGCATAGCTCTCTACTTCAACGGCAGGGGAGAAGAAAAAACTGATACTTCACGCATATCCAGCATAGCTCTCTGCTTCAACGGCAGAGGAGAAGAAAAACAACCAATAAGGGCTGTATAACATAGTCTGGGTTAAAACAAATAAGCATGGGTGTAGCTTGCTTATTGCGCCGGTTACTACCCCTACTACCCCCTAACTAATCAAGCTAGATATTTCACTTGGATGCAGCTCCATCACTGCTCTCTACATTAATGGTGGGGGAGGAAGGGAAATAGAACCAAGAGCTAAAAGAAACAGATAAGTATGAGAGAAAAAATGTGTGAAGCTTGCTGGGCAGACTGGATGGGCCGTTTGGTCTTCTTCTGCCGTCATTTCTATGTTTCTATGTTTCTATGAAAGGTGAAAGTCAAATCTGTGCAGCTGCAGCACACTTTATTGTTAGATGAAGTGCTAGAGAAAGTCTTGAATAAAGAATCAGAGGACTCTGAGGAGGAGGATGACGATGTTGATGATGACCAGGGTTTTTGGCGATTTAAAAATTTTGAGGAGGAGGAGGAGAAGAACACCACCAATGACAATGTACTATCAGATGGTAGTAGTAATGATGATGGTAGTCCGATTGCAAAAACCACTGTCAGTGCCAGTATCCTCCCTATTCCTAAACCAGTTGAACATCAGCAAGTTACTACTAGTCACTGTGTGACTAGTAATCTGACTAGTGGCTCACTGGCGTGGCTAGTAGCCAGCCACTAGCCAGCCACTACCCCTTAATAGCACTACTGATACAACCACCCATATTTCTCTTTATCGTGCCCTTCTGTAAACCGTTGTGATGGTATTTAACTTAACGACGGTATAGAATTTTTTTTAAATAAAATAAATAAACAACAACTTCTTCTGCTACTTCTTGTAATACTACTACTAGTACTACTACTATGACAATGGCAAAAAATGTCCAGCCTAGAGTAAGGGACAGTAGAAAAACATCTAAGGTTTGGAATCATTTTAATGTTGTGGCTGATTGGAGATGTGCTGAATGTATCCTTTGTAAAAGGATGGTGAGCCGTGGAAGAAGTATTGGACATCTTATTACCACCAACATGAAATATCACCTTGAAAGAGAACATGGAGCACTGTTGCTTGCAGAAGAAGCTGCAGGGAAGCCACAGAAGGAAAGTAGTTCAGAAGAATGTGTGTATGTAAAGCAGAAGCAGTCTCCTTCTCCTTCTCATCTTCCCCGGCAGCAGTGGCAAGCTACTATTGACCAGATGGGGTGGTGTCCTTCTTCAATTTCACAGACTAGGAAGCAAGTAATATCCAAAGTGTTGACACGACAAATTGCTGTAATGATTGCTGAGGATGATCAGCCACTGCAGATTGTAGAGAATGGTGGATTTAAGAAGCTGATGCATCTTGTTGCCCCTGACTACAAAATTCCTTCAAGAACTACATTTACCTGCCAGGTGATTCCTTCCCTGTACTCACAATGTCGTGCTGAAATGCAGATTGTGATGGCAAGGGCAAAGGGAAGGAGCATACATCTCACCACTGATCTTTGGACTAGTATGAATGCAATGCATGCATATGTGGAAAATATGGAACAGTATGCCCATGGATCTTCGCCAAGAACCCTGCCACCGAAAATTTAAGCAGAACTTAAAAACATGGCTGTTTAGAAAGGCCTTCCTTTGAAAGATGTAAATTATGCAATTACATACTTCGCTTCTCAACTTACTCCTGATTCCCTTTCCCACCGACTCCCATTCCTCCCTGATATGGGGGTGGGGGGTGGGGAGGAGACAAGAGAGTCAGACTAATAGTGTGGGTATGACTCCCTTCCTCCCCTTCTATGATTCCCCCTTTCCCTTACCCTCATTTTCCCTTACAAATAACTCCCTTCAAGTCAGACTTTTGTTAATATTATTACTCATATATATTTGATATGTATACTCCTAGTTTTTCTGTTAAATTAGCACTTTACTTATTCCACTTATGTTCATTGTAAAGCCTTTGGCTGAATTACTGTTTGCTGTAAACCGAGGTGATGTGCATTACGTGCCGTGGTATATAAAAAACTATAAATAAATAAAATAAATAAAAATATTTGTCTCTAACAGCACATTGGTGGCAGCTGGATGACAGCACAAGAAGCAGTGGCAGTAGCACAAGCAGCTCCAAAAAGCTTTCTCCAGGATACCGGGGGGCTTTACTGCATGCTCAAGTGCTAGACAAGAGCCACACTTCAGAAAATATCTTACAGACAATTCAGGGGATGATGGAAAGATGGAAAGGGCTACTTAGAAGCAGTGATATGGAATGTTTAAATGGATATGTTATTACTGACAATGGTGCCAATATGATTAAGGCTCTGGGTGATGGTGAATTCAAGGGCATCCGATGCTTTGCACATATACTGCACCTGGTAGTGAGGGATGCTTTGAGGCTAAGTGGCAAGGAAGTGCAAGGTGCTGGTACTAGTCAAGCCCTGAAGCGGTTGATTGAAAAGCGTCGCAAAATAGCTGGGCATTTCAATCGCAGTGTGAAAAGTGGGAAGGAACTCAGAGAAAAACAAATAGCAGTTAGGGTACCATTGCATAACCTTGTTCAAGATGTGCCTACCAGATGGAATTCTACTTATCTTATGTTTGAGAGGTTGTCTGAACAACAGCCACCTCTGCATGATTTGGCAATGGAATCAGAAATTGAATTGGAAAATCCACTTGGATGTCAGGACTGGACAAACATTGCACAAATGGTATATGTCCTCAAGCCTTTCAAAGAATATACTGATGAACTGAGTGCAGCTACGGCCAGTTTAGGTGATATCATCCCTGTAATATATGATCTGGACCAGGTATTAGAGGAATTTCTGCATCAGACAGATTTGTCGAAGGAAGTGTTGAGCTTGTGAAATGCTTAAAATAGCAAGTACAGAAAAGGTTGAAACCTCTAATGGAAAGGGATAGCTATATGTTAGCTGCTATGCGTGACCCACGTGTGAAAGGCAATTTTGCTCTCAAGTGCAATACTCTTGAATACTGGAAACATAAGTTGATTAAAATGGTTGAAAAGATTTCAACTCCTCTCACTCCATCCTGCTCAACTGCTTCCAGTTCCACCAGCTGCTCCCCTCCCATGATGACACCCCTTTCTTCTCCCAAATTTCATCAAATTGGTGCTATTTCAAAAGCAAGAGCAAGACTTGGCAGAATTGTGACTGGTGGTGCTGCTAACCAGCAGCAATACCTGCAAGAGAAGGTTTCAGAAATTCATGTGAAGAATTTTCTCTCTGAGCCAGTTCAGAGCATGGAGTCAGATCCCCTGAGATATTGGGCAGAAAAAGCTTCAATGTGGCCTAATCTTACCATAGTAGCACAACACTTTCTTTCCTGCCCACCCACCAGTGTGCAAAGTGAAAGAGTATTTTCATTGACAGGGAACATTGTGAGTCCACACTGTGCACGTTTGAATCCAGACTTAGTAGAGGAATTGGTTTTCATCAAAATGAACCTTCCACTGCTTGACAATCCGAAAATTCGCTGTGACTGGGAGGAGGAGTGAGTCTCTTGTCTAGGATGGGGATGCAAGGTCGTTTGGGGACACAGCTGGATGGAGCATTCAGCATCATGTGAGCCATACTGTTTTTTTTGCATAAGCCCCTTCTTCGCATCCAGCCTGCTCATTCCTCTGCCTTCTCCCTTTTCTGAGCTCATTTAAGACTACATTGTGGCATGCTGGACTCTTCCTGCATTCCCTTCAGTAATTTATTGATTGTTACTCACCCAAGATGTATTTTTCACTTAGGGGCAGATTTTAAGAGCCCTGCTCGCGTAAATCCGCCCGGATTTACGCGAGCAGGGCCCTGCGCACCGGTGCGCCTATTTTACATAGGCCTACCGACGCGCGCAGAGCCCCGGGACTCGCGTAAGTCCCGGGGTTTTCCGAGGGGGGCGTGTCGGGGGCGTGTCAGGGGCGGGCCCGATCCGCGCAGCATTTTCGGGGCAGGACGTAGCGTTTTGGGGGCAGGTCCAGGGGTGTGGTTACGGCCCGGGGCGGTCCGGAGGCGTGGCTGCGCCCTCCGGACCCGCCCCCAGGTCGCGTCCCGGCGCGCTAGCGGCCCGCTGGCGCGCGGGGATTTGCGTCTCCCTCCGGGAGGCGTAAATCCCCCGACAAAGGTAAGGGGGGGGTTTAGACAGGGCCGGGGGGCTGGGTTAGGTAGGGGAAGGGAGGGGAAGGTGAGGGGAGGGCAAAAGAAAGTTCCCTCCGAGGCCGCTCCGATTTCGGAGCGGCCTCGCAGGGAACGGAGGTAGGCTGCGCGGCTCGGCGCGCGCCGGCTATACGGAATCGGTAGCCTTGCGCGCGCCGATCCAGGATTTTAGCGGATACGCGCGGCTACGCGCGTATCTACTAAAATCCAGCGTACTTTTGTTGGCGCCTGATGCGCCAACAAAAGTACGCCAAATCGCGCTTTTTGAAAATCTACCCCTTATTACCTAATATTAATGTGCACACTACAGTTCTTCATGTAATTAACTGTTGTTTTTTGGTATTTGTTTTCCCCCATCCCAGTTTCTTTTATTCCTTGTTCTATGTACCACTTCCGGGCGAACTCGTTCTCAGTTGAAATGTAAACCGATGTGATTTGTATGTCATACAGGAACACCGGTATATAAAAATTAAAAATAATAATAATAATAATTAGGGATATGAATCGTGTGCCCGATCGTCTTAACGATCGGGTTCGGCTGGAGGGAGAAAAAAATCTGATCGGTGGAGATGTGAATCGGAATCGGTTCCGATTCACATCATTAATTTGTTTTTTAGTGAGGCCCGACCCTTTAAAATTGACCCCTTACCTTCCCCCACCCTCCTGAACGCCCCCCATCTTTAAAGATGGTGCCGGCCAGCCAGTGCTCTTACCATGTGACAAGGGCCAGCCAATGGCACAGATACCCTGTCTCATGGTAAGGGCAAAGGGCCATCGGCGCCATCTTTATGAGTGGCAGCCGACAGTCCGAGAATGGGAGATCGCTCCCGGGACCACCACTGGACCACCAGGTAATTTTAAAATGTTTTGGGGGGATCAGGAGGGTGGGGGAAGCTAAGGGGTCATTTTTAAAGGGTCGGGTGGGGGTTTTTTTTTATCGGACCATCGGCGCCATTTTTGAGTGGCAGCCAAAATGGCGCCGATGGCCCGAGAGCGGGAGATCGGTTCCCGCGCCCCCACTGGACCACCAGGTACTCATAAAAGTTTTGGGGGGGTTTCGGGAGGGTGGGGGAAGGTAAGGGATTAGTTTAATAGGGTCGGGGTGGGTTTAGGGGTTGTTTTGGTGTGCCGGTTTTCCCGCTCTCCCCCCAAATAACTCCCTAGTGGACACTAACGGGAGTAACGATTTTTCACGATAAATCGGGAACATTTCTATTGTATCGCGCACTCTAATAATTTTTGATGATTTAAAAATATCGGACGATTTCTTTAAATTGACAAAAAACGATTCACATCCCTAATAATAATAAGTCAGCCAGACAGCCCTGCTACTGTCTCCTGTCCAGGTGACACACCACGGTGCCGCCACTGCTTCTTGCGGCCCCCGGCAGAAGGCAGTCCGGGAGCCACAAGCAAGCCATGGGGTGTGAAAAGGCCCCGTCCTGCTGCGTCCCCACACCACAGAAGCGAGGCCTTGCTCTAGTCTGTGCACACAGGCTTCTCACTCCCACACTCTTGCCCACCTCCGAGGCCTGGTTCCTTCCTCTGCTTCCCCCAGCATCCACCTCCTTCCCACCAGAGTCTCAAAGTCTTTTCCAAAACAAAATACTTGTGTGAATGAATTATGAAAGATTTTCAAGGCCAATGCACTAAAGTAGTAAGTGCAAAGACCTTCAGAAATAATGCAAAAGTAATATTAGAAGAAAAACTGAGCCCCCAGCAGTTGTGTATTTCTGAAGGATTTTTTTTTAAGATTCTGCTTTCTCTTATCCTACGTTAGGATCACAAACATTACAGTTCCTGATTAAATGACTGCCTTGGTCATGCTTTGTACTTGTTCCAATAGACTGAGTGCACCAGTGCTGCACACAGGGGTACATTTTAAAAAACAGCGCGCGTGCGTACTTTTGTTCGCGCACCAGGTGCGAACAAAAGTACGCTGGATTTTATAAGATACACACGTAGCCACGCGTATCTTATAAAATCCAGGGTCGGCATGCGCAAGGGGCGTTTAAAAGGGTTACACGCATAACTTATGCGCGTAACCCTTTTAAAATCCGGCCCACAGTGCACTGCACAATGAATATTGCATTGGCCCATTTGAAAGATGTGTGTATGGTCAGTAGGCATGGATGAAGCCTTGACGTTGGCACTACTGCTCACTAGTAATACAACTTGTGCTAATTCAACCAGACAGAATGTTTGTTTGACTGTCATACAAAAACACAGAAATTTCTTGGAATATAACTTTTTTATCAAAATTTTCAAAAAATAAAAAATATGACAATAAACAATAAATATTAAATAAACTATAAATTTACAATATAGAAAAAAACATGGGGATTTAGCCCCAGTCAGGGCTAAATTGGATGCTCATTCCGAGGGACCCATTCCAGGGTCATATGGAGAGGAGGATGGCAACCCAGGAAGAGGATCCTGCTCTGGAGCAGAGGGCACTGGCATCTCCTCCTCACGAGGTATCTCTCGAAAAGGAGGCATCTCAGAAGGAGGAGATGCCTGTGCCCTCTGCTCCTGAATGGCCTCCTCCACGGCTGACATCCTCTTCTCCATATCCTCGGAAAGAGCATCTAATTTCGCCCTGATGTGGTTTACTCCCTGAGGATCTCCTTTAGCATGGCAAACTGTGCATGAGCCGTGCACATACAGCTTGGTGGAGATCCTGCAGGGAGTAAAGCACTAGCAGTAGCAGTAGCAGCAGTGCTGGTGCTGGGCCCCGCTGCAGCTGGCCCTGTTGCTGGGACTGCCTCTTCTTGTCCTGTAAAGAAATTTAAAAAAATTCAACATGAGATATAGATTTAGAACAATACATATTGTTCTAAATCTAAATTACAGGATCTTAGAAAAATTTGTCTATATTCTATAATATACGAGAGGGAGAGAGGGGAAGATTGGAGGGATATCATTCTAGATAATTAGTTAATATATATAATAACATAACAAATACAACATCATACATCTATCACAGCCACTATAACTGACAAAAAATTATTTTGTTTTTCAGCCTCAGATAATATAATACTGGCTCAGATATATAAATAAAATACCTGGCCCACTACTTGCAGGTGCCTCCATCCTCCTCTGGTGGCTGCTGTGCCTCCTGCTAGGCCCAGGAAGCCCTGCCTCGTCCCTACCAGTGTGTGGTTCTGTACAAGACAAGATAGATCAAAATTCAGAGAACATTACAACAGTTAAAATTTTAAAAACAAGAATGAGATCAACACAAGCATTCATTCACTTATAGTAAACAAACATAATTAAACACAAATTCCATTACAATAAATTGAATAATATTTGTGTACTTGTGTAGTATTCTGAAAACAACCTACCAGGCAAGGGACGAGACAAGATTTGGCGGACCTCATCGAGCCACGGACCCTCATGAAGTCACAAATGGCGACCTGAGAAGTAGAGGAATACAGGAAAAAGAATAACATATGTTAATTACTTATTACAACATGCCCAAGTTTTGACTTGACCTACTAGATCATTTTTTATGCAACATAGAAAAGTTAGTAATAAAATACTATTTTATTTATATTTCAATGTGGCATTCAAAATCCCAAATACCACCATTTCAAAATGATAAAATATAAATATTAATAATATACCACAGATAAATATCTTTCCTTTGTAGTTTAGTTATTATTAGTAAGTATAGTAAAAGTATAGTATAACGGTAAGGGTGATACACTGTAATAGTAGCTAGCTACTAGTAATTCTGTTCTTTTAAAATATATTTATTTAAAATTTATAACTGTAAGTAATTATAGTAGTTAATACTTTATAATTATATAACTCACTCTATGCTACTGCTAGTGCTACTGTAGCTAGCCTAGTACTACATTACTATCATACTCTATTCAATTTTCAATTACAAAATAATATACATAATAATTAAATAATATGACCAACATTATTATCTCTCACCTTTCTTCTTGAGGTCTTCAACCTCACGAGGGTACGTGGCCCGCTGGCAAAACTCCTCCTGGAGAGAGGACCAGGCAGCAGACTCCCTTTCCAAGTTTGGTCTGCTGCCTGCGGAGGTATAAAGGTTCCTCTCATCCAGGAGGATGAGCCGAGCCAGGAGGTCCACCTCAGCCTGGGTAAAGCGGGGCTTTCTGGACCTTGCTGCCACCTTGGAGGAGGACGGTAGGGGGGAGTCAGACTCCCTGTTCCTGTCTTCCCGTTCCATCCTACGATGAGAAAATAAAAAAGAAGAAGAAAAAAAAGTATGTGCTTTAGGACAGCTGTTTGTTCAGAAGCTCACACACTAATGTGAGGAGGGAGCTGTCTCATCCTTCACCATCCTCCCCCTCTCCCTGCCCTTCACCCACACACCATTCACTGTCTGGGACATGGGGGAGGGGAGGAGTGAGGGGCCAGTCAGCGCCCCCATCTGTGAAGGAAAGCTGTCTGTGTTCAGAAGCCAGCCTCACACTAATGCGGGGAGGGAGCTGTCTCACTCTTCACCATCCTCCCCCCCCCCCTTCACCCATACACCATTCACTGTCTGAGACATGGGGGAGGGGAGGAGGAGGAGTGAGGGGCCAGTCAGCTTCCCCATCTGTGAAGGAAAGCTGTCTGTGTTCAGAAGCCAGCCTCACACTAATGCGGGGAGGGAGCTGTCTCACCCTTCACCATCCTCCCCCCCCCCCCTTCACCCACACACCATTCACTGTCTGGGACATGGGGGAGGGGAGAAGTGACACAGTCTCTCTGTGTTAAACTTTTTGTTTCACTAAACTAGCATAAAATAAAATGAAGTACTTGTGTGTGTTAAACTGTTTATTTCTCCTAATATTACTTATTACTATATACTATATAAAAACTAAACAAAAATGTTTATTATTAATGTATTATACTTACAGTGGTTAAATTTAAACAGCAGGCTGATGCTAGGCTACTGGCAGTGGCTGGCAGTGGCTATAGCTGGCACTGTGTCACTGGCTGCTGCTGTGTTGCAGCCTGCTGGCACTTTTATGTTTTGGCAAGTGTGTGCTATATCTGGTAGCAAAATGGCCACGGGGGACAGCACCAAGCATGCGCAGCTTAGTGCGCACTAAATTGCGGTTAGTGCGCACTAAATCGGTTAGTGCGCACTAACTGCGATTTTGTGCGCAAAAAAAAAAATAGTTAAATATATGGTTCTACGTTCCCATTGGCTGTCTCCAAGGTGGTGGCAGCCAATGGGGATGCAGAACGATACCTCTAGCTAACGAACATTTCCTCAAATGTTACTTTTAAACCATTAAGTAACAATTTTTGATAGTGCGCACTAGCCTTCCGTTAGTGCGCACTATTCAGAAAAACGATTTTTTAACCAAATAAATCGTGCCGATCAGATTTTTTTCTCCCCCCAGCCGATCCAGATCGTTAAAACGATCGGGCACACGATTCACATCCCTATTAGCATGCACTAACGGAGTGCATGCTAACTCCCGTTAGTGCGTGCTAAACCGAAAAATGATTTTTCCTGAAAATTCGGGGAAAATGCAATCATTTGTCGGTTTTACCAATCCATGACGAATTAGGAAATATCGTACAAATTTCCTAATTCGTCAAAAACAAATGCACATCCCTACTAACCAGTAAATTTATCAAATCTTAAGTTTTGTCATAGAATAATTTTAAAATGCTCATGCTAAGTATTATAATATGGCATTTATTTCTAAATTTGCAAACGTATTTTTACTTTTGGAATTCAGTTATTTAAATGAAGTATTACCTTCAGCATTTCTTAAGCTGTTTGCTAGCAATTCACAGTTAAAGAAAGCCGCATGATGGTGATCAAAAATCAAAAATCACATTAATGAGCTGCTAAAACAAAATTACAGGAACTTATGAAATTGGTTACACATAAAAACCATTAAACTGTTTACTGAAGCTTCACAGATACACTGCAGCTAATGAGCATTTCTGCTATTTATCTAAGCTCAAACTGAACACACATTACATGGATACATAATTAGACACGGCAGCAAGCACACACACATGCTTCCTGTAAAGCTTTATTTGGGCAACCTTTCTTTTTCATAAGTTAATATAGCTTTGTGCTCTTCATTTATGTTTTATTAACATCACCTGTGCATGAATTTTAGCAATGATTTTCCTTTCCCTTTTTAAGATTTGCAGAAAATATTGAAAATTTGCATACCATTTTTATTACTATCTCTTGATGAGAATAAACAAGAACAACCCTCACAGAAAAATATCAGCCTCCAGTCTGTATACTTCCTGAGACACGGCAAAAGTTGGGAATATATCTAATCTGTTGTGTATATTTTTTTAAATTTCATGCTGCAACTGTACTGACTTGGGGCTTTTTGGCTCTATCCCATGGAAGTACACTCCTGTGTATAATATTATTCATATCTTCAATTTCAGACTAGAGATAAAGGGGCAAAGTCAGAAAATGAGATACAAAAAAATAGTAGCATACACACTAAAATCTGCATTACTGACTGTTTCACTAAATATGCAGTGTATTCAGAGGTAAAAGATCCATCTAAAAGGAATCATGTGCATTTTACTGTCTGTACACTAAAATTATTGTTTGTGTGTGTGTGTGGGGGGGGGGGGGGCAATTTGGCATGCAGAGTTCAAGAGCTTTCCCCTCAGCACATTACAGAAAAGATTATGGCTCTTTCCCCATGAAAGAACCATGGGTCTCCAGGATGCACCCACCCAATCTAAAGTTCCCTTCTGTAACACCAAACTCAGCAGAACATCCCCAATATATTCATCATCACTAAAAAGGCCAGTGATCTGCTAGCAAAACTGTCACACACCAAATATAGCCTACTGCTGGTACTTCATGCTGTATTAAGCCACAGCAGGGTAGTAGAGGGTAGGAGTTCATAGAACCTGCTTTCTTTTCAGAGGGAGAGGTCAGGGGTCAGCATGCTTTTTGGGAACAGTTTACCCTTTGGTTGGGAGCGATCACTGAGAACATATCCTTTCTCCATGTTACATGTTAGCTTGACAGAATGCTAATATTTAACATCTACCTCCAAGTTGGTTAAATTAACTGTGGCCATACAATATTGACAAATTTAATAATCTTTCGTGACGAGAGTGATAACAAGAAAAGTTCTCATTGCAACCTTATTTCCATATTTTGCATGCATGCTACATGTGTACGTCCAATTTAAATACGGGTGAAAACCTGCTACAATTGCTGCTGCAGTTTAGCTCCCATGTGTATGTAAAATACACAAATAGAGTGATGATAAGGTCTTTAGCTCTTATCAACCTGTTCACTGAAGATTGCTGAATTGAATGAAGCTGTCCACTTTAGTATTAGGTTTTAAATGTTACCATGCTGACACCACCAGTAATGCTAACATATAACATGATATGAGGCTATGTACTCTGCAAACCAAAATGCCCTTTCCTCCTTTGGTTTTCACCCATGCTCAAATGTTAGTGATTGGGCTGTCCAGCATGCACCCTAAAAGTCTTTTTTAAATGTATATTTATTGACTATTAAATAATGCTAACAATATATTTTTGCAATTAACAATTACAGTAGTGGCCAAAAATCTACAAGAAGAAGCAAGAAAATGGAAAGCTGCGCAAAAAAGGGAAAATAAGCTTACATTATCAAAACTATCCATAAGGAGAAGAGATCCAATAACAGAAAAAAAAAGAGGAACAAAGTTTAGTCATAAACAAAGACAATCATAAATCCCACTAAAGGACCCAGAATAACTAATATGTGATTATATATAGCTATCATATATCCTGCCAACTAGGCTCTACAGCAAAATGGTGCTGGTCACACTTGAGAGAGGTGCTCAAGTGATGTTACTTTGGTGCCGTCCTTAGGGCAACCTATGCTATTTTTAAATATACGACCATCAGGACAGGCGCAAATGGGCTTTTTTATTCAAACCCGCAGGAAGGGAACAGGGAAGGGGGCCAGGGAGGGAGTGACATGTTTCAGTGAAATGGGAGGGCTCTGTGAAGGCCCTGAGTTAGTCTGGCTCAGCCTAGTAGGGTCGGCCTAGGCCTTGGCTTTGATTTTAAGGACATTAAAACAAAATTTGACAATGAAAATTAAAATACCTGAAAATGTGTGGGAGTTTTTGTGAGAGGCCATTTTTGTTTTGTTCTGTTCAGAATGATCCCAAAATGGCCCCATTCATCCTGTTTAATGCAATAGTTTAAAATGGTGAGGCATCCCTACCAGAAGGAACACCATGACTTGAACTTTTACTGACAGGAATCTGGCCTCTCTGTACTAAGGCAGGCTGGACAAACTTCTTAGCATATTTATGGCAGACAGCTGGAAAATCTTTAGTGGTTAGACTGTTTTTCACCCTGCATGCTAAAAGCCTTTATTAGCATTTATATTTATTAAGAATAGGGAGGGTAATTTTCAGCAGAAAAGACTAAAGGTACAAAGTTTCCGCAGATTTTCATCTGAAAGTTGAAAGTGGATTTATGTGCATAAGCCTGCTTTGAAAATGTGCGTGTGTCCTCAGTACACATGGACATATACACACAGCAAGTTTAACTTTCTGCATGTAAATTTGAGTGCATGCTTTCAAAAATCAAAAGTAAGCATGAAAATGCTTTCCTCATCCCAGCTCCATACCTGGAAGGCATTACCTTAAGTATGAAGAAAAGAACTTTTGGTATGTGTTTGAGCTGTGCATGTACTTTTCCCTCCACACCCCATACCCCATCAGATAATTTTCAAATGCCAGTTTACACGGATAAAGTGGGGTGTATGTCTGTAAATTCTCTTTGGGGTCCATTTAAAAAACAGCACATGGACACGCTGATTTTATAACATGCACGCACCGGCATGCACATGTTATAAAATCTGATGGCCGCATGCACGCCAAATTTTAAAATCACGCACTCATGTGTGGGCGGTGCAAGCATGGGGGAGGATTTTCCCTAAATATGCGCAGCGACGCATTCGGGCCTTCCCTCCCAGTCTGTTCCAATTAAGGAGTGGACTGGGAGGAAACTTCTCTACCCCCCTACCTAACCTTCCTCCCTCTTCCCCTCTTCTCTCCTCTCCTCTCCCCGAGCCCTAACCCTTTTCTATCTACTTACTTTTTTTTTAATTTCATGACTTTCTGCTCCTCTGGAGCAGAAGTAATCTGCATGTGCCAGCCAGCTGCCAGCGCGCACTTCCCCGGGACAGCGTAGAATGACAATGTCCTAACCTGCTCCCCACCCCACCCGTCTCTGTCCAGACCCTGCCCCATGGCCCGCCCCTTTGGAAAGGCCCGGCACTTGTGCACGTCCCAGGGTTTACGCATGTAGCTGGGCCCATTTTAAAATGTGCGCGGTTCGCACAAGGCCTGGCCACATGCGTAAACCTCAGTTTTTGCACGCACAGGCCTTTGAAAATCCAGGCTTTTGATAATTACTTCCATAAAAAAATTGTTGACTTGGGTATTGCGGTGTTGTAATTGGTATAATTTTGCAAATAAAAGCTGCAACATTTTCACACCATTTCTGACTTTAGTTTCGCCTTTGGGTGTTAGGCAGTGATTGCAGACAGGAGGTCCCAAATGCCAATGTTAAATGCCTTTTTCTCTTGTGTAAATTATAAATGTATATAAATCCTGTAGGAAAAAATTTGTTAGATTATGCAAAATATTGTGATTTGAAAAGGAACCCATGTAAAATTAATGAAAATATTTTTGGTCTATGAAAGTAATTTTTGCTTGTGTGATGCAGGGGTACATATTCCTCTTTCTTTGCTGAGAAAAGAGTTAAGTGGTAATCTTTGTTGGTATATAGGATATGATGTATTCCCTAGCCAAGAAATTAAATAAGAAATACTGTAATCATAATCAATGACTGGAACCCATTTTGCATTTGCAATAACCAAAAGAGCTGAGATGAATAAAAATCTAGTTTACAATAAAGACCTTCAATTATTTGGACCAAATGTAGACATGTATATATTGAACTAATTTAATAAGATACAGTACAATCAAAAACCTTATGTGTGTGTGTTTGGCATGATTAATATTGCCAATTCCATATAGCAGTGGTAACATTTGCTCCTAAATGGGGTACTGTTAGTACGTTTTTACCACTTCTTAAGAATCAGCTGTCAGCATCTTAAAAGATAGGGGTGTGCATTCGTTTTCGCTGTATTGGCGATCCACAACGTATCTTGTCATATCCATTAAATACGTGGGGAGGTGAAACGCATCACGACTCCCCACATATTTAACTTATTATCTGTTTAATTTGGTGCGCCCCGTGGCGCGCGCTTTTCTTCGCCCCCATTAGCTATTAGCTATCTATGATTTTCACAAAATGGCAGCACCCATGCCCTACATTCCAGTATCCATGCAAACCTGTCTGACCCTTTCCTGTTAGTCACAGTGACTCACCGGAAAGGGTCGGACAGGTCGTCATGGATACCGGAATGCAGCATATCCGCGCTGAAATTTTGTGACATGCACTGAATGCAGCCAATTGCACTGTCATTCAGTGCTCTCTGTCGATTTTACTGATGAGCCAGCACTATATATACATCAGCACGAGGCAAGCCACACACTTTCTTTACAGCGGTGGTGTGAGGAGGTGGGGTTTGTGTAAGGAGGCTGCACTGAGAGATAGGCTAGTTAGTAAAGAGAAAGAAAAAGCTATTATTCTTTATTTTGCTGCAGTGCCAGGGCCAGCTAGTCCTGTTTCTTTCAAGCTGTTTATTTAGGTGATCTCACTGAGAAGAAAAGCTGTACCAGGGAGAGAAGCAGCCAGCCACTCACCATTACGGTGTTGTGACTGGCTGGGAGAGATATATTATTTAAAAAAAAAATAATTCCAGCTTTTTTAAACTGATTTTTTTAAATTCAAGTCACTTAGTCTCTCTGTGCACTGGGCTTCAGTGTATAGTGGTTAGTTTAACAGACTGAACCAACTATTGGGTGGGTCTGTGCAGTCAAGTGCCCCGGGAGCCTGCCTCTTTTGTGCTTACAAGCAAGCAGCTTCTGTGTGCACGTCACACACATTAGTGCACAGCCAGGCACCGTCACAGTGGGCAGTGGTACTACTCAGTGACATTAAATCCATAATGTCAGGGAAAGAGAGATGTAGTCGAGTGATTGGGACTGGCAGAGGAGGCACCTCAAAAGACACTAGTGCAACACCACCAGTACAGCTAAAAAGGCACCTGTCGCAATCTAAACTCTTTGTAGGGGCTGGCAGTTCCATGCCGAAAAAAAATGAAATCTGACCATGATGCATCGCCATCACCACCACATGTTTCTGGCCCTGTAGTTTTGGAGGTGAGGGAAGGGGAGGCAGAGTCATGCCAGACAAAATGTAGACAACCAAAGGCAGCAGGTGGACAGAAGTCTCGACTAACACTTAGCGTTGACAAGGTAGCACAGTCACTGCTTGCTTCTGATTCAGATGAAGAATCTTCTTGTGTGGGATTCTCATCAGAAACGGAAGAAGTAATAGGTGAAGAAGCTTTGGTAGGATCAGTTAGTCCTGTCTTAGCCTCCACAAATGTGCAGCAGGGGAGAGATGAAAGTGATAAGGAGCAGGAGGAAGAGCAGTCAGCACAGGCACAGAGGGTGACTGAGCCCCCCCCCCCCCCGGCATTTCTTCTCAGGGTGCACCCACTACCTCAGCTCCAGTGGCAGCTTCCACCCCCAAGGCTTTAGAGAGGGGAGGATCACGAAAGACATCTGCGACCTGGAGACAATTTAAAGTGACGGAAGACCCGCGTTATGCTCTGTGTAATTACCGTGCTAGGGCTATTAGTGGAGGCAAGCAAATGGGACATCTATTTAATTTTGGCATGAAACATGATATGAAGAGGCAACACCCAACAAGATTACTGCCATCTGGGGATGGTGGCAGTACCAGTCGGGGGAAACCCTTCCAAGCAGTGTGCAGTGGTAGAAAAGCAGCAGAGTCAGCCCTCACCCTCATCCCCTTCTACCAGTCAGGCGGCAGGCCAGCAACCCCCTGACATGTGGCAGAAGCGACAATCCACCATGGAGGAAATGGGGTGGAGTGCGGTAACGCTATCCTGAGGTAGGAGGCAGGCAGCCTCAAAAGTTGTAACCAGGAGCATTGGGGAAATGATTGCCCTTGATGACCAGCCCTTGGAGTTAGTGGAGAATGTGGGTTTCAAGCGTTTTCTGAAGGTCATAGTTCAAAATTACAAAGTCCCCTCCAGAACCACATTTACTAGAAAGGTCATCCCCAGCCTGTACAAGCAGTGTCGCAGTAGCATGCAAGCGCTGCTAGGTAAGGCAGAGGGAAGAGTGCATTTTACCTGCGATATCTGGACTGCCATGAATGCTGCACACTCTTACCTGTTTCAGACAGCACACTGGTGAGACATGGCTGAGGCAGGGGCAGCCATCAGCTCTATTACTGAAGAAGTATCAGGGTGAAGGTGGGCTTTACTGCACACCCACCTGACGGACCAGGCCCATACTGCAGCCAATATTCTAGCATGCATCAGAGAGATTCTGGAGGGCTGGCAACTACACCAGTGAGACAGGAAATCTCAGGCAGGGTTCTTTGACACAGACAATGATGCAAACATGGTTAAGGCAATAAACGACGGGCGCTTTAAGAACATCCGATGTTTTGCACACACACTGCACCTGGTAGTGAAGTCAGCTCTGGGGTTGGATTCCAATGACAAAGAGAATGAATAACTGCATAGGTTAATACAGAAGTGAAGGAACAGAGCAGCGCACTTCCACAGAAGTGTGAAGGCAGGGCAGGTTCTCCGAAAAAAGCAGACTGATTTGCAGATGCCTCACAAGTGTCTCATTCAAGACATTGCCACCTGGTGGAATTCCACCTTTATGATGCTGGAGAGGTTAGTGGAGCTGCAGACACCCCTTCATGAACTTTCTGGTACAATGGACATAGGTGTGCAGAATCCCCTAGGGAATCATGATTGGATAGTCATGAGTCAGCTGGTAAAAATCCTGCAGCCCTTCAAGGATGTCACGGAGGAGCTGAGTTCCAGAAGTGCCACCTTAGCTGACATCATCCCTATAGTTCATCTCCTGGATGAATGTTTGGAGGCCTTTAAACAGGAAGAGGGAATAACAGTTGAGGTGCTGCATTGTCTGGACATTTTGCAGCAGCAGGTGGAAGAGAGATTAAGGCCTTTAACAGAACAGAACACATACATGCTCGCCAGTCTGTGATCTCCATGTGAAAAGGAATCTGGCCCTATAGTCCGATTGTCTCATATTGGTGAAGGACCTTTTTTAGCAAAAGTCTGTGAACAGGAGCGCCATAGGCAGAGACAGATTAGGCTTGAAGCAGAGGTGGAAACAGCGGGCACTTCAGGGAGTTGTGCTGCTAGCCCAAGCAGGAGCAACACTATCAGCAAAATATAGTACCTCCTCCTCCATGTCAGAATGCCCAAAGCATGTTGCCCATAAAGATGCATCTTTTGTGCAACTGTCGAGAGAGAAAGCAGCTGGCATGAGTGACTCTCAGCCCGCCCAAGCAAAGGAGACACCAGCACAGGTGTCAGTCACACGGTATCTCTCAGAGGCGATAGAGAACATGCAGACAGATCCGCTGGCATATTGAGCACACAAGTCTACTGTTTGGCCACACCTAGCCAAAGTGTCTCAGTAATATCTGTCATGTCCAGCGGCGATCCAGTAATATCATGTCCAGTGGCGATCCAGTAATATCCAGTAATACCCATCCTGAAGACCTTATACCCTCCAAAGCACTACTAGCCATTCCTGACACTATAGTCAAAGCCATAGCAGACATTATCAACTGCTCTATTGCGCATGGGTCCGTCCCAGATGCACTCAAGCACGCAGCAGTGAGACCCCTCCTCAAGAAACCCTCTCTTGACCCTAAAGATCCCTCCAACTTCCGCCCAAACTCCAACCTCCCCTTCATTGCCAAACTATTGGAAAGAGTTGTCAACTCTCAACTCATGGTTTATCTTGAAGACCATCTGATCCTCCACCCAGCACAATTTGGATTCCGGAAATACTTTAACACTGAATCACTACTCTCCCTTTCCGACTACCTCCTCCGAGGCATGGGTCAAGGCCACATCTACCTCCTTGCCCTCCTCGACATTTCTTCAGCCTTCGACACCATTAGCCACCATCACCTTCTAACCTGCCTGGAAATTATTGGCATATCAGATCTGGCCCTTGCCTGGTTTAAATCATTCCTCTCTAACAGAAAGTTCTCTGTTAAAATCGGGAACTCCACATCCTCCCCACAACCCCTCCAGCAGGGAGTCCCCCAAGGCTCCTCACTCTCTCCCACCCTCTTCAACATTTACATCACTCCCCTATGCCACCTCCTCTCCGAACTTAAACTTAAGTTCTACCTTTACGCTGATGACGTTCAGATCATCATCCCCATACAGAAATCTCTCGCTGACGCCCTAGAACATTGGGAGAAATGCCTCACAGCCATTAACTCCCTTCTCACTGATCTCCATCTTGCCATTAACACGAACAAAACAGAACTGCTACTCATCTCCCCCCAATCATCTGCTTCCCCTCTTCTGCCCAATACAACTAAAGTCAACCTCTCATCAACACAACCCTTTGTTAGGGACCTCGGAGTCATCCTCGACCATCAATTAAATATGAAGAACTACGTAAACTCCATTCTCAAAGCCTGCTTTTTCAAACTTAATGTGTTCAAAAATCTTAGACCTCTCCTACACACCCATGATTTCCGTACAGTTATCCAAGCCACCATCACATCCAAATTGGACTACTGCAATGCCTTACTCATTGGTCTCCCATATTCTACCATTAAACCTCTACAAATGCTACAACATGCTGCAGCAAGACTCATTGCAAACTCCCGCAAGTATGATCACATCACCCCCATCCTCAGAGACTTACACTGGCTCCCCATAGCATCACGCATTATCTACAAAACACTCATCGTAATTCACAAAGCAATTCACATGCACAACTCCAACTGGTTAGACCTCCCATTTAAAACTCCGAAGTCCAGTCGACCCACCAGAACGGCAAAATCTGGCACCCTACTTGTACCCTCCTTGAAGGTAGCCCATCTCTCCTCCACACGCGACCGTGCTCTCTCGATCGCAGGTCCCACTCAATGGAACACAATACCGCCTGACATTCGCCTCGAACCTTGCATGAACATCTTCAAAAAGAAGTTGAAAACATGGTTGTTCAACCTAGCCTACCCAGAATAAAAGTCATCAACCATGCCAAAGTAGACTACAATACGTCTACTCCCTTTTTCTCATATTGAGGAACTACGATTTGTTATATTCCACCTTGAGGAACCTTGTTTTCTTAGCTTGCTTTCGTTACCCCCCCCCCCCCCCCCCCTAGTTTGACTTCCCTGTTACAATGTAATTTCCAAACTTAACCTGTTTATTGTAAACCGACATGATGTCCACAACGAATGCCGGTATATAAAAATGTTTAAATAAATAAATAAAATAAAAATGTCCACCAACCAGTGTGCCCAGTGAACGTGTCTTTTCAATGACAGGGGATATCATGAGCCCTCACCGCTCAAGGCTGGCACCAGAGATGATGGAAATGCTAGTGTTTTTGAAAGTAAACCTGCCTTTGCTTGGGTTTCCAAATTTTCCCTGTGAATGGCAAGATGAATAAAAGCAATTGAAAGCCTTGCAGCAGCTCCAACTGCCTCCTATGCTGCAGATAATATAAGCACTGCAGCACATGTACCTGACCTCAAACGCTGTGCCTGACCATCAACTGTCCAGGCCTTATGTCCCTAGTTGGGATTGACCTCTGTCCTCGACTGCTTTGCCTGTCCATCCAGGCCCTATGTTCCTAAGAATATAAGAACATGCCATACTGGGTCAGACCAAGGGTCCATCAAGCCCAGCATCCTGTTTCCAACAGTGGCCAATCCAGGCCATAAGAACCTGGCAAGTACCCAAAAACTAAGTCTATTCCATGTTACCATTGCTAATGGCAGTGACTATTCTCTAAGTGAACTTAATAGCAGGTAAAGGACTTCTCCTCCAAGAACTTATCCAATCCTTTTTTGAACATAGTTATACTAACTGCACTAACCACATCCTCTGGCAACAAATTCCAGAGTTTAATTGTGCGTTGAGTAAAAAAGAACTTTCTCTGAATAGTTTTAAATGTGTCAGATGCTAGCTTCGTGTAGTGCCCCCTAGTCTTTCTACTATCCGAAAGAGTAAATAACCGAGTCACATCTACCCATTCTAGATATCTCATGATTTTAAACACCTCTATCATATCCCCCCCCTCAGCCGCCTCTTCTCCAAGCTGAAAAGTCCTAATCTCTTTAGTCTTTTCTCATAAGGAAGCTGTTCCATTCCCCTTATCATTTTGGTCGCCCTTCTCTGTACCTTCTGCATCGCAATTATATCTTTTTTGAGATGTGGCGACCAGAATTGTACACAGTATTCAAGGTACGTTCTCACCATGGAGCGATACAGAGGCATTATGAGATTTTCCGTTTTATTCATCATTCCCTTTCTAATAATTCCCAACATCCTGTTTGCTTATTTGACTGACGCAGCACACTGAACCGACAATTTCATTGTGTTATCCACTATGATGCCTAGATCTCTTTCTTGGGTTGTAGCACCTAATATGGAACCTAACATTGTGTAACTATAGCATGGTTTATTTTTCCCTATATGCATCACCTTGCACTTATCCACATTAAATTTCATCTGCATTTTGATGCACATTTTTCCAGTCTCACAAGGTCTTCCTGTAATTCCTACAAGTGTTTGAGCTCGATTACTGTGCCTGTACGTCCAAGCCTTATGTTCCTACAAGTGTTTCACCTCTGTCCTGGAATGCTGTGCTTGTTTGTCCAGGCCTTATGTTCAGTCCTAATGGCTGAAACCTCGTTGCAAAGGGAAACCTCAGTCTCTGGCAATTAAAACTAGTACTCCTTCACAGCATGGATCCTTAAATAAAACAAAGAGTTTTCTTTAGTTTCAGGGCAGAGAAGAGAACTTCTTCCATCTTGCTTATGAAGTCATGATCTGTTTGCAAATGATTAAATCCTAACAATTTGTACCATTATACAGTCTAGTGGCCAATTCATTCCAAGGAACCCTTTCCTGCTCTTAGGAAAGGGAACTCTCCCCGGTGTTGCAGCCTATCTCTTAGGACTGTTGACCCATGTTAACCGCTGTTCACATGGCACCCTGCTCCGTGTCACCATGCTTTGAAGGCTCATGCTCCACTCTACGGGCCAACCCATTCCAAGGAAGCCCTTTCCTGCTCTTAGGAAAGGGAACTCTCCCCGGTGTTGCAGCCTATCTCTTAGGACCTGTTGACCCATGTTTAACCGCTGTTCACATGGCACCCTGCTCCATGTTGCCACGCTTTGAAGGCTTATGCTCCATTCAAGGGGCCAACCCATTCCAAGGAAGTCCTTTCTTGCTCATAGGAAAGGGAACTCTCCCCGGGTGTAGCCAGCCTGTATCTATCTACCCTCTGACCCATGTTAAACCGCTGTTTGTTCACATGGTAACCTCCTCCGCCTCGGCCTTGACAATTGTCGTATGTATATTCAAGTTTCATATCACCAAAATGCCAGGAAGAGTGCAGATGATAGCACATATCAAATCTTGATTCTTCTAAAGTATAATTCATCTGTATGTATTGTACTCTTTTCTATCTGTGTTGCTAGGTGCCAAGCACACTTTATTAGTACTTCTTCTTAGCTTCAGAATAGTAAAGTTCTATAAAAAGCCTCTGTTTCTACTAACACAACAGCTGGCATTTGGGATTTTACTTCACTTGATGAAGTCCTTATTATTAGTGTTTTACTTCCGGTCGTTTCTTCCATTTTGAAATCAGCCTCTTTCTATGCCAAGTAATACTCTTACTGCTTTCCAGTCTTTTGTCAAGGATATTCTCACACTACAGTCCCTGGGAATCCTGGGTGCAGCCAGCCTGATTTTAAAAGACCAGCGAGAGCCCACTGGACCCCAATGGAAACCCCCCACTTTAGAGGCAAACCCATTCTAGGGAGTCCTTTTCTGCGCAAAGGAAAGGGAACTCTCCCCGGGTGTAGCCTGCCTGTATCTATCCTCTGACCCATGATGAACCACTGTTCCATTTTGAAATCAGCCTCTTTGTATGCCAAGCAGTACCCTGACTGCTTTCCGGCCTACCTGTCTTTTGTCAAGGATATTCTCACACTAAAGTCCCTCGGGGTCCCGTGTGTAGCCTGCCTGTATCTGCCCTCTGTCCCATGTTGAACCGCTGTTTAGGGGCGAACCCATTCTAGGGAGCCTTTTCCTGCTCATAGGAAAGGGAACTCTCCCCGGGTGTAGCCTGCCTGTTTCTACCCTCTGACCCATGTTGAACCGCTGTTCACATTCACCCTCCTCTGTCTCGGCCTTGAAAACTCTCGTTTGTATATCAGCTACATCCACCGGATTTTAAAAGACCAGCGAGAGCTCACTGGATGCCAATGGAAACACCCCACTCTAGGGGTGAACCCATTCTAGGGAGTCCTTTCCTGCTCATAGGAAAGGGAACTCTCCCCAGGGCTCTTGTTTGAATATTTGCTACTACCACCAAAATCGGCACCCGCAGATGCTCCACTCTACCCAGGCATAGTTCATCATGTTTCAGGTCCTAGCACTTGTGTTAGACTCCCTGGTCCCTGTTTCAAGACGGGTTGGGTGCATAGTATGCACAGTTGACAGTCCCACCACATGCTGAGCATCGTCTTGTCTTGCCTCCTTGTCTTTCCCTTATCAAACCACAGGGAACTGACTACCTCGGCTCGGCCAGCCTGTCTTGCCCCTATCAACTTTCTGCCATGCTGCCTTGCTGCCAAACACCAGATGACCTACTCAACTCCTTGTGGTGTTATTGCCACTATCATGGTTCCTCAGTGTGTTGGTGCTAGTTTTTCTGCTTGCTATGTTCCCCCTTCATTGTGCTGTAGGATGTCAATGCCACTTGTTTTGCCGCTTTGCCTGTTGTGCTGCCTTCGAGGGTTCATGCATCTGTTATCGGTGCTCTCTATTGAAGCTGTGGTGTGTTTTTGACACTCTCGCTGCACTCTTGCCACTTCTGGTACCCCTTAGGCTATTCATGCCACTTTGGTGCCACTTTGCCACAGTCTAAGTACCTTAGAGCTCTTTTGTTGTTCTGATGATTGCTGCCCAGAAGTTTCATCAAAATTGATAATAAAACCCCAATTCTGCAGCCAAAAATAGGCTGGAAATCCTTCCCCCTTTGACTTTAATGGGAACCGGAAAATGAATTCACATATCAACATATCGGGGCGCCATATGTCCGAATGCAACAGAAATGCCCCCCGACGAATATGTATCATGAATGCAACGAAAAATTTTTGGCTGCACATCCCTATTAAAAGATACATGATAAATCTTCAACTCCTGTTCAACAGAAACCAGGAATTTTAGTTGGAAGATGGTAGCTTTCTTTTCAAATTTATAGAAACAAGACTAGATCGCTTTAAGTGATCTTGGCAATCCATATCTGCCAAGTGAAGTTTTCAGTCACTAATGCATTATTTAACTACAGTTGAGGAAGAGTGGATTCATAAAGTACAGTTAACACTGATAAAATATTTTGATTTCTATTCCTAGATCCAAAGAATATTAGTTTATTAAGAATATGATTTAAAACTACTTTTGTTAATATATGTATTTAATGATTTTTATAATAAAACATTTTATAATAAAACATGTTTCCATTTACAATTAAAAAATTGTTTTCAATTGATACAACTTTGGAAAAATGCATCATATTTGCAATATCTGAATCTATACTAGCAACAGTAGCAACTCATCTGCATAGTACTCTCAGCTACCTCAGCTGTGAACACCTGAGGACACATCAACCCACCTTTGTCTTTTGACACCCATTTCTCCTTCCAACAGTGGGCCTGTTATTGGTATATGAAGCACCCTCATCGGGGACCTCTCAGACTACAGGGGCATAACAGTAGTTCTGGGGCCACTTCTTACTCCTAAATCTCCTTCTCCACACTTTAATATTGTTCATAAGGCGATCAGGGTGTCAGGGTTCTTCTGGCAGGGAGGAGGATGAACATCCGGGGCCCTAGGCTGATGGGTTGGGGAGCAGATCACGCAGTCTCTCACTCTCTCTCTTTGGTTGCAGACTCCACCACACTCATGCTTGGGATGTTCTTGCTTGGGGTGACTTTTACATGTGAAGAAGCACACTGGGCACTTTGGTTGAGTGATCAACAAAATTTAACTGCAACCGAAAATACTCGGACAATTTACAACAAAACTTCTTCTGATAAGCTTGATTTTCTCAATTGTAATAGCCAAATTAATGTCCCTTTGAATGGAAAGCATTAGAGATCCTTAATCCTCTAGGAGATTAGGGAGTGGGTTCCCAACAGGGCTGGGATCTCTCATTTCTCACTCTGATGGTAAACAGGGGGCTTTAGATGGCAAGGTTCCACAAAAAAATGTTCAAAACTATCAGAACCCTTACTCTCACACTGGGCAGGGACAAAAGAATTCCTCCCAAACTGTCAGGACACCCCCCCCCCCAAAATAAATAAATAAATAAATAAATAAAAGCTCTTCAAATATATCACTTTCTTCTTTTCTAGCTGGTAATTACTGTCCCTTTTACTGGATAGATGGACTCACAGCACCAGCCTGATTATCCCAGGGAGGGGGAAAAATCCTCCTGAGGCATTTCCAGCATCTCAAAAGATACTGAAAATCATATCTCAAATCGTCTCTTCTCTCTCCAGACAATCCTTTCCAGATCCATGAGGGGTACTGGTAAGGGCAGAGTTTCTTTCCGCTGTTACAAGCTGTGGAGCCTAAAAAGGGGGATTCAAAATACACCACTTTGCTCACTTTCTTAAAAACTCCAACCAACCTGCAAAAATGTTAATTTCCCCCTGTAAGGGAGACTCTGAACTGCAACTTAACCCTAGGAAAACAACTAAAGAAATACACTCAGCCCATGAACTGCACTGTCTTTCATATGGAAATGCTGACCAATCCAGACTAAGTTTTCATGAGAATACCTAAGAGATGATTTGAAAATTCAAACCCTAAGGTGGATTAAAAAAAAAAAAAAAGAAAGCTAAAGACAATTTAGGGTTTTAGGGATCCTAAGGTCATATATAGATGTAGCTGATCTCCATACTACTTCCTGTACTTCCTGCTGCCTTGGCTGTAGAAATCTAAGGTTGCCTGAATCCTTCAACCAGCAAGCCAGATGGTGCCTGTGCCATTGGATTGTACACACTCTGCTCAAACATATGTGGACAATCCTGAAATTTGGGGGAAGAGAATTGCAAAACTGAACCAGAGATGCTAGGACTCTAGAGAATGAGGAAACTGTCCATCAAAAGCAAGATCTCTATGCTCAAGAATGACACATTTCCTCTGATGCAGTACACAGAGCAGGCATGACCTCCTCCGTTAGCAAATGCCAGAGTCATCACCAGGGCAGTTTTCTTCTTCATTTGAATCTCCAAAGTTGTTCATGTAAAATATAAAATTGTGTTCAAGAAGCACCTTAAGTGTATGGGGTAGGGAGTGGAAGAGGCATCCCTAAATTTGCTACCATAAAGATTGATTTTTAAAGTCCTACGAGCACCAAAGCCAGGAGGTATGTGCTGTCTTGGGCCAGCATGCACCGCGTGGATTTTAAAAAGCACTCAGGTATGCGTGTATCTCCTGCTATGCACACAAATCAAAAGGTGGGGTGTGGGTGTGGTCTGGGCAGAGCATGGGCATTCCAGGAAGTTGCCTAGAAATGAGAGCACCTTGGTCCCCACCATATAACTTCTCTTCTGCTATGGATGGTGTGTGTAAGTATTAAAATTTAAAAAAAAAGAAGGCGAGACAGTGGGGTTCTTAGGGTCAGAATTAAAAGGGTAAAAGGAAGGCTAAATAACAGGGGTAGTTAGGAAATCCAATCCATTAACTGGGCTAACTGGGAAAAAGGGCTATTGTGTTGGTGCGCATATCTAATAAAATCCCCCTCACTTACATGGTAGAGCCAGCATTTGTGCCCCCTTGTGCTTATCCATATAAGATTGTGTGCACATGTACGCACATACAACCGATTTTATATCATACGTGCATATACCTGCGTATGTTATAAAATGGCCACGTCTCTGGGCGCTAGCTGGCATATGCATGTACATGTTCGCCCACACAGGAGTTTGAAAGTTACCATCATATTTTGTAGATCCTTTGTTAATAAAAAAAATCATGACTCCAGGATAGCATTCCAACCTTAACTTTACTGAATCATTGGTTAAATGATATCTGTTTGGTATGGTATGCATTTTTTTTCCAGTCACATCTTCAAAACTGTGTTTCTAGTCTCTAATGTTAACCTGGAGTCTCCTTTCTTCCCTCCTGGATTTTCAAGGCTGTTCCTGAGTACTGTAATTAAGTTTCTCATTCTCTAAGAATTTGCATTCCATATCTGCTTGATTTTACTTGGTCTTCCTCTCGTCTCCTCTCTTTATATCAGATCGATACTTCCTCTCTGTCTTTTCTTGATGAGCCACAGATTAGTAGCTTATCTCCTTCAGGACTCCACCCCAGTAGGATACCAGATGGGTATCTGCTTCTTCTTCCAAGGTTTTCCAAGTGGGCAACTGAGTCTCACTGATTGAGTAACATAAGGTGACTGTAAGGCAGATGTGGGCAAACTTGTAACTAAGGCCAAATTACTGACTCTCATCTGTACCAAGGACCAAGAGAAGGGAGTCCCCCTAGAAGCTCCTCAAGCAGCTCTTTCTCTCTCTCTCTCTCTTTCTTACGTGATCTTTCCGTCTCTCTCTCTCATTCACACATGCTCTCTTACTATCTCTCACACACTCTGTATGGGTCAGAGACTTAGCCATTCTTCGGCTTCTGCTGGCTTCTTCCACTCTTCAGCTGCCAGTGGGATGAGCCCTGCCAGTGGCTTCTTCCACTCCAGATGCTGGTGGGAAGGGCTATGCTAGCGGCCTCTTCCAATTTTCAGCCTACATTTGTCTTCAGCCCACCAATGCCATCCTCCAGCAGCCCATCCAATGTCATCAACAATGGTTCCTAATGCTGCACTGATAAACACAATGTTGGGCAATCACTGATGTTGGATGGGCTGCTGGAGGATGGCAACCATGCAGTGGTAAGATAATAGAGAATTCTCAGAAGTAGTTTAGCAACTAAAACAAATGTGTGTGGAGGGTAGGGACAGGCTGGTTTTGCCCATCCCTGCTCCAAAGGCTCCAAAAATCTCAGAGAAACCATCCAGCTACCTTACTTTAAAAAAATAAAAAATATTACCAAGGTCTTCCTCACAAAAGGCAAGGACATAGGGGAACTGAGACTCCAGTCTTCTTTCTCTCTTTCTCTGGGAAGAAAGGCTGGACAAAATTTCCTTCCAAATCAAAATCACAAAACAGAAATAACTAACTAGCCAATGGGGATAAACTAGCAGCAAATTTTTCTCCAATGTCCCGGTTTCTCACCAAGATTTTTGGTCTGCAAAAATAAAGTAAGGAGAGGAAAAGCTACTGCTCTCTCAAAATCCAATCTAAAAGCCCACACAGACACTTGGGGGTCACTGTATGATATAAAAACAAGAATAATTCATCAACCTCCCTTAGAAGTGCTGTGACAACATTGGTACATTCCTATAATCTACAATATGCTACATGACCTTTCTTCTAGGCCACCTTCCTAAGCAGGGAACCCAATGGGGCCTTACAGACATAAGAAGCATTAGTAGTACTTTCTGTGATTTTCTTAAAATCCAGGTCCACTGCTCTCTACAGGTTTGTGGCTTTGGAATTTGAAACAATATTTGATTACTTCTGCAAATCTTTACTTTTTATAATTTTGCTATTTAACAAAAGAAAAAACATAATTGAATATTACTTCAAAATTCAATGGTTTCTTCAGCAGAACAAAGCTCATAATTCTTAAAGACTGCCTCAAGCACATTTTAGATTCATATAAACACACTGAGAAAGAAGACTAATAACAATCATCTTATTGAGATGCTAACACCCTTTTGTCATCTATGAAATACTTAAGCTTTAAGAACATTGGTATACTTACCCTTAAGTACTTGAAATAAAGAAGATGACGGGATATAAATTATTTAAGATTATGCACTGTTTATTTGATACGTGCATTCCACAAAAATGCTTTAACATCACCAAAATTCACAACTTAGAACAAATTATGGCATATAGATATTTGTCTGCTTTTAGGATAAAAAAAAAATGAGTACATCCTGTGAAAAGAAAAAATAAACCATATGTCTGAGACACTTGGTGAATTGTACAAATTCTCTGAATTATATAATATATTGTCAACTTAATTTCAATGCATGATCCTCCTCCTCTCATCAGATATTCAGTCACTCTTCTGATGTGACCAACATCTAGAACTGGGCAGAGAAAGTACAATGAGTGTGTTCCTACCATGATATTAGCTCAAAATAAGGGTAGAAAGCTATAAGACTTGCCCATACACTTCAGTCACCACACTGACTTAGTTAAATATAATAAAAAAACAATTCTGTGGTCCAACTCTATAGGATTCAGTGGGGGAGAATATTAGAAACCTTTTCTGTGGAAGAAATACTGTCATTTATAGACAAAAATATGAGTGCCATACAAGAAATAAGAGAGGCTTACATTTATTTAACACAAAAAAAGATACTATCTCAAACTACTGTACATAAAACATAAAGACACAAGATGCCATGTTTGGTCAGACCAAAGATGCATTGAGCCCAGCAATCTATTTCCATCAGTGGCCAATCCAGGTCCAGCAGATCCCAAAGAATAGATCCATTCCTTGCTGTTCAATCCCAGTAGCTTTCCCAAGTCTACTTGGCTAATAATTGTTTGTGACCTTTTCTTCTAGGAACTTACCCAAATCCCTTTTAAACCCAGCTATCCTAGTTGCCTTGACAACACTCTCTGGCAACAAATTCCATAACTTGATTGTGTGGTGAGTGAAAAATGACTGTTTTCAATTTGTTTTAATTCTGTTGCTTATTAGTTTCATGGAAACCACTAGTCTTGGTACTATTTGAATGGGTAAAGTACAATTCAGGATTACAGTTTCATATTTTTCTTTCGAAACTCTGGGGTGTTTACCATCTGGGCCTGGTAGTTAGTCTTTAGTTTATCAAGTTGCTTTATTAGAACTTTCAGTTTCACAGTCACAGTGTTTGCTTTAGTTCCATTAAATCATCACCTGCAAAGATCTTTACAGATGTGGCTATTTCCCCATCAATCTTCTCTAAAGAGACGCAAAGAACTCAGTTTCTTTGGCTATGGCTCATGTCCTTCCTGAGCAACTTTCTCCCCCAGTCACCTAGTGGTCCAACTGACAATCTCACGCAGATATATTGCTATACTGATTACTTCATAATCTTTTAGGTTTTGAAAGCTTTATATTAGTATTTGCTAGGGATGTGAATTGTTTTTTGATGATTTAAAACAATCGTCAGATATATTTTAAATCGTCAAAAATCGTTAGAGCCGCGATACAATAGCAATTCCCCCAATTTATCGTCAAAAAATCGTAAATCGGGGGAGGGGGAGGGCGGGAAAACCGGCACACCAAAACAACCCTAAAACCTACCCCGACCCTTTAAAACAAATCCCCCACCCTCCCGACCCCCCCCCCCCAAATGTTTTAAATTACCTGGGGTCCAGTGGGGGGGTCCCGGCGCGATCTCCCGCTCTTGGGCCACGGCTGCATTAATAGAAATGGCGCCGGTGGCCCTTTGCCCTTACCATATGACAGGGCAAAGGTAGTGCCGGCGCCATTTTGGTTCCTGTCACCCGACGTCACGAGTGCAGGAGATCGCTCCCGGACCCCCGCTGGACCCCCAGGGACCTTTGGCCAGCTTGGGGGGGGGCCTCCTGACCCCCACAAGATGCCAAAAGTCCAGCAGGGGTCCGGGAGCGACCTCCTGCACTTGGGCCGTATTGCCAATATTCAAAATGGCGCCGGCGCTACTTTTGCCCTCACTATGTCATACAGGACGTATGACATAGTGAGGGCAAAGGTAGCGCCGTATTGACAATATTCAAAATGGCGCAGGCTGGCGTGAGGTGCTGTTCTTGCTAAATGCTCATCCAAAGATTGCCAGTCCAGATTGCCTGCCTTCATTAATATCTCCAGATTGAGGTCCACATAAGGTACAGAGAAGGATGACCAAAATGGTAAAGGTGATGGAATGACTCCCTTATGAGAAAAGGCTAAGGACATTAAGGGGAGAAGGGATGGTTGATGGGGGTATAGAGTTCTATAAAATCATGAGAGGACTAGAATGGGTAAATGTGAATTGGTTATTTACTCTTTCAGATAATAGAATGACTAGAGACATTACATGAAGTAAGCAAGTAGCACATTTAAGACAAATTGGAAAATATTATTTCACTCAATGCACAATTAAGCTCTGGAAATTGTTGATGGAGGATGTGGTTAGGCAATTAGTGTAGCTGGGTTTAAAATAGGTTTGGATAATTTCCTGGAGAAGATGTCTATAAACTGCTATTAATCAAGAGGACTTAGTCAATAGCCACATTATTGTCATTAGTAGCATGGAATCTATTTAATGTTTGGGTACTTGCCAGGTACTTATAACCTGGATTGGCCACTGTTGGAAACAGGATGCTGGGCTTGAAGGACTCAGTCTGACCCACTATGGCAACTTCTTATGTTCTTATCCAATTGAACTTCTGTTTGCCCCCTGATGAAGGCATTTTGAATAACACTGAAATACCAGTCGTGTCAGAAATTGAACCGATGCCCAGGTTAAACTGACTGCTGTTTTTATAACAACTGTTCAAGTGTGAAGTTCGTCTGAATCAAGGTTTTTTGAAGACTTGTGGGCCAATTTTTGAGCTAGGAATTTTGTTTTTTTGAACATGCTATTGAAAGGTTTGACTCTTTTTGGACAAATAGAGTAATATATTTTACATGCTGTTTGGCTGAATAGCTGTCCATATTGGAAGCAAAGGATATCTTAGGCCTTGTCATCTTGAGCGGATTTGGAGGATGAAATGAGAACAGTTCTGTGATTATTTTTCAAGATTTGGTTGCATGTTTTTTGTTTGGCACAAGCCACATGAGTGTCCTGTGTGTCCTTGGGTACTGAAAACAGAATGAGTTGAGAGGATAAGTCATTTAATAGTGGGCACACCATGAGAATGAGTGTGTGTCAGAGAAAGGGACTTTGTTTTCCCTTGCTATGCTTTTGGCCCTGGATGTCCAGCCTCCCCCCAAACCTCCTTCCATCCCCTCCAATTGAGAGAATCACATCCCGGTTTGAAAGGACTGATGTTTGTGAGATTTAGGTCTAGGACTGAATGTGTCCCCTACAATAATTCAGCCCAACACACTAAATATAGGGGACTACACCAAAACCCTCATTTTGGTGTGGGTCATCATAGGGAGGATCTAGTGAAGTATAGGAGGGTTCTTCTGTGGCTGTCAGGGTAGCTATGGAGATACCCTACCCTTTACAGAAACATATGGCATTCGTTTTTCCTCCCTTCATGTGAATGCTATCATTCTACCCTTTACAGAAACATATGGCATTAGTTTTTCCTCCCTTCATGTGAATGCTATAATTCTATTCTTTAAGTTGTCTGAATGATTGTGTGTGTGTGTGTGTGTTTGGATGCTAATTTTTCCATATTGTAGGTCTTTTTTCACATGCTCTTGTGAAAACATGAGTGATGTGATGCATTTTTATGCATAAGTCTGTGCTATTTGTGGTCCAAGCTGTGTTTATGCTTTGCGATGACATTGATTCTGCAGTTATGAGGTCTTTTATGTACTTAATTGAGTTCTTTGTAGTTATGATTTGTCACGTTTTGGTTTTCTTGCAGCATTTCCCATAGGAATCCTGCATTAGTGTTTAGTAGGAGGAGTAGCTATTTATTGTGGCCTATACTTCAGGGTCTGATGACTGATGTTTGAAGTTACAGCTTTAATAGTATGCTGCTAGACTTTCAATTTCTCATGATGTTACTATTTTATCACATGCCAATCTCTGCTTTTTGAACTATCCTGTTTCGATTTCATTATAAGACATGATGTAGCCACAGTCCTGTAGACTAATATTTCATGAAAGTTTGACACTCTTCAGTAGTTGTTATATTTTTTCCTCAGTATGCAAAGAAGGGACTTCTGTCATCTCAAAAGCGTATGCAATACAACAATTTATTTATATGCAGTTTGTAAGCTGTTTAATATTTTTAGTTATTAATTTTTATTATATGTAATTATGCATTGTTTATTTTATGCAACTGATATTCACAGATGTAATTATTGTTTTGTTTTATAATGTCCTTGGTATTTGTCTATTTTTTAACCTTAAATGTTTGTAATCCACCTAGAAGAATAATTTTTGAATGTACTGAAATATAAATGTTTAAATTAGTAAATACAATATTGTTGATTGCATGATTATTGTTGCTAGGCACTCTGAGTATTTTATTTGGAAAAAGGATGGGGTTTAAATACAAATACAATACAATACAATTCCAGTCAACTATAGGAGGGAGGACACTAGAGAACAACATGAGTCTCGCATACCACAAAGAAGCAGGAAGACAGACAATCTGCCAAAGCATTCCTGCTTTCCTTTTGCAGAGACACAGGGATATATAATTTTGTTATGCGTTCTTGCATAAGTTATTTTCTGGTTAATATTATAGCGTTCATATGTATGTGTAAAAGAATCTCTGAATATTATATATTGTCTAATTGTGATCCTTGAGAATCCAAATTAATATTCTTGAGATAGATCTGTATGTAGACTGCTTCAATTGTATGCACATCGATCTCATGCATATTCATTAGGGATATCCCGGAAGCTAGACTCATTTGTAGCCATTGAGTACCACAGAGGGACACAATTGATGCTGTTATATTTAATTAGTAGTGTTAATGAGGGTTGATTGAGAAACATGGTTGTAAATTACACTGTTGCTGAGATATATATTATAATATTACCTATATCTGTGAATGTGCCTGAAAAAGCATTTAAAAAGATTATATTGTATAACCATTCTGTTAGCATAGAGAGCAGTATTTGAATTAAGTAAAATAGTTTGGATACGTTATAAACAGCTAGTCTAAATCAGGTGAAACAGCAGCCAGTTCTTTCTTTCTAAAATCTTTTTTTCTACAGCTTTTTGTATTGCCGCTATTTTGAGAGACATACTAAACAACAGACCTGCCCAGAAGAGAGAGAACAAATTATTCATGTCCATGTCACAGGTGTCTGGGCTGGACAATCAGGGCTACCTTGAAGGAAAGGTGCTTACTTGCGGGCCGATACTGTACAGTGCACTCCAACGGAGCCAACTGTTAACCAGCCATTGGATGCGCGTTTTCCCTTACCCCTTATTCAGTAAGGGGCGGAAAATGCGCATCCAACCCGCCAAACCTAATAGCGCCTGCAACATGCAAATGCATGTTGATGGCCCTATTAGGTATTCACTCGCAATTCAGTAAGTAAAATGTGCGGCCAAGCCGCACATTTTACTTTCAGAAATTAGCGCCTACCCAAAGGTAGGCGCTAATTTCTTCAGGCACCGGGAAAGTGCCACAGAAAAGCAGTAAAAACTGCTTTTCTGTGCACCCTCCGACTTAATATCATGGCGATATTAAGTCGGAGGTCCTGAAGAGTAAAAAAAAGTAAAAAAAAAAAGAAAAAAAAATGTTGAAGTCAGCCGGCGGCTGTCGGGTCGAAAACAGGACGCTCAATTTTGCCGGTGTCCGGTTTCTGAGCCCGTGGCTGTCAGCGGGCTTGAGAACCGACGCCAGCAAAATTGAGCATCGGCTGTCAAACCCGCTGATAGCCGCCTCTCCGGGGCAACAGGAGACGCTAGCGCCTCCTTTTGCCCGTTTCTACTGCAGGACCTAATTTAAATACTGAATCACGCACACAGGCGAGTGGCCTGTGCGCGCGCCAGGACAGCGGGTGTTTGCCCGCTCTCCCGCGGACTTTACTGAATCGGCCCATTGGAGAGGTAGGGTGGAGGCAAGGTGGCAAGGTCAGAACAGGAGAATCCCCAGAAAAAGCAAGCAGGAAACTAGAGACTGAACTGAGAAGCTGGAAGCTTTGGGGTAGATTTTTTAAAAAAGCGCGTTCGCGTACTTTTGTTTGCGCACCAGGCGCAAACAAAAGTACGCTGGATTTTATAAGATAAGTGCGTAGCCGCACGTATCTTCTAAAATCCTGGATCGGCGCGCGAAAGGCTGCCGATTTTGGGCAGCCGGTGCGCGCCGAGCCGGGCAGCCTGTCACCGTTCCCTCCGAGGCTGCTCCGATTTCGGAGCAGCCTCGGAGGGAACTCACTTTCGCCCTCCCCTCACCTTCCCCTTCCTTCCTCTACCTAACCCCCCCCCCCGGCCCTATCTAAACCCCACCCCCTACCTTTATCCATGGATTTACGCCTCCCGGAGGGAGACGTAAATCCACGCGCGCCAGCAGGTTGCTGGCGCGCCGAGACCCGACCCGGGGGCGGTTCCGGAGGGCACGGCCACGCCCCCAAAATGCCCCGCGCCGAAACTACGCCCCCGGGCCCGCCCCCGAAACGCCGTGTCCCGCCCCCAAAACACCGCGTCGTTCGGCCCCGCCCCAACACGCCCCCGACACGCCCCCTTCCGAAAACCCCGGGACCTATGAGCATCCCGGGGCTCTGCGCGCGCCGGCGGCCTATGGAAAATAGGCGCGCCGGTGCGCAAGGCCCTGCTCACGTAAATCCGGGCGGATTTACGCGAGCAGGGCTTTTAAAATCCGCCCGTTTATGTGCAGGAGTGCTATGCATAAATAATAGGGATGTGCAGAGGGATGCCATATGTTGCATTTGGGATTCGGATTCATTGGGGAGCAGATACATTGCATTCGGCCGTATGGCGCCCCGATGCGTTAATACGTCGATTTCTATTTAGCTAAAATTAAAATTAACTACAACCCCTCAACATCCTGACCCCCCCAAGACTTACCAAAACTCCCTGGTGGTCCAGCGGGGGGCCCGGGAGCCATCCCCTGCACTCTCACACCCTCGGTGCCAGTTTCATCATGGCGCCGATAGCCTTTGACCTACTATGTCACAGGGGCTACTGGTGCCATTGGTCAGCCCCTGTCACATGGCCATCAGCGCCATCTTGTGCTCCTACCATGTGACAGGGGCTGACCAATGGCACCGGAAGCCCCTGTGACATAGTATGGGCAAAGGCTATCGGCGCCATTTTGATTACTGGCAGCCGATGGCCTGAGGACAGGAGATCGTTCCGGGACCCCCTTTGGACCCCCAGGGACTTTTGGCAAGCTTGGGGGGGGCCTCCTGACCCCCCAAGACTTGCCAAAAGTCCAGCGGGGGTCCAGGAGTGACCTCCTGCACTCCGGCCATCGGATGCCAGTACTGAAAATGGCGCCGATCACTTTTGCCCTCACTATGTCACAGAGGCCAACGGTCGGCCCCTGTGACATAGTGAGGGCAAAGGCGATCAGCGCCATTTTGAGTACTGGCATCTGGTAAGCCTTGTGACATAGTGACAAAGGCGATCGGCGCCATTTTCAGTACTGGCATCCGATGGCCGGAGTGCAGGAGGTCGCTCCCAGACCATTGAGCATACCTTATATACTGCTGGGGCTATGAGACCTACCCACTGCTGGTCTAATCAGACAGCTTCAGGGGCATGGCTGACTCTCCCAGGAAACGGGACAAATATGCAAGAACTAGCAGGAAAGCCAGCAGCCTCTACAGCTCTGTGGCAGGTTCACAATCTAGGACTCCCAGGGCCATTGGTTCAAATCCCATTAACCCTGACAGAATTCCCCCACCCTTCCAATAAGTGGCCTCCAGAAACCCCCCAAAGTCTACCCTAGGGAGGCACAGTCTTGAGCAAACATGAGTCCAGGATCTTGGGTAATTGAGACATCTGATACAGAATTCATTAATGCAAGTGCAGGCACTGGAGCTCTGGTAACAGCTGGCGGTGACCTCACTGGTGCAGGAACAGGAATTCAAATTGGAGGAACAGAAGATAGAGTTCACCAGTGTGGAAGCATACATTAGAGCAGCGGTTCTCAACTGGTGTGTCGCGGCACACCAGTGTGTCGCCAAGCACCGGCAGGTGTGTCGCGCACTTCCTGGTCTCCCGCTCTTCCCTCCCTCTACTCACCCCAGAGAGACGCGCACAGTTCTTCAACTAACACTGCTGCTGTTCCTGCCCGTGCTATCGGCACTTTCAAGCTCAGAGTGGAATGGCAGCAGTGTTTGTGGAAGCCAGCAACAGCAGCATGACCTTTTCTTTGTCCCGCCCCTGCGGCCCGGAAGAGGAAATGATATTTACCAGGCAAGCGGGAAGAAGAAAGAGCCATGCTGCCACTGTCAAATTAATGTCCCAAGTCTCCCCCCCACGGTAAAAGGTAGCAATCAGCTGTTTGTCTGTGCTGTGATCATCGCGACGCAGTACCGTCAGCTGAGAATGTGGTTGTGGCAATTTCCTGCCGCGCAGCTGATTGAGAAATCCGTCGATTAGTTGCCTCGGGTCTGCGGATTTAACTTTTTTTTTTTTTTATATGGTCCCGCTGATGTCAGCAGGTTTAGGGCCTAAATCGTAAGGCCCCTCCCCCCCCAATGCTTTCTGCAGTTCTCGTCCCTCATCGTAGTAGCACTAGGCTCAGAAACTCATGTCCGCTCCAGCCCTTCCCCTCGGGAACACTTCCTGCCTCTCTTCAGGCTGCGATCAACTGGCTCCTGCCGATCAAAACGCAGCCTCTTCATACTGTGGGGAGCCTGTCATTGGCTTCCCGAGGCTCTGCACATCCACAGCCTACAGCCGCTATTCTCAGCCCCTCCTCCCTGCTCCCTCCATACCACATGAACTTCCCCTGGCTCCTGTAGCTAGAATCGCGGCCTTTCTGCTCTTGGCCAGTCACTCACCCGTGCAACCAACAATGGCCCACATAGAGAGACGGTCACTGACTCCCGCAGCCCTTGCACATCATGACTACTTGACGGATTTCCCAAATAGCCACATGGCAGGAAATCCCCGCGGCCACATTCTCAGCTGACTGCTCTGTGCTGCGATGATCACAGCACAGACAAACAGCTGAGTGCTGCCTTCTTACCGATGCGGGGCCGGAGGTGTCACCCCTGCTGCAGTTCTCAACTTGTAACAACTGCTTTAATAGCAGAATACCAGCTGCCTTGTGCAATAGCTGCCATGTGGGGTGGGGGTGAGTGAGAGAGACAGAGAGTGCCTGCATGTGTGTAAGTATGTGAGAGAATGTGTGTGATTGACACTGTGTGTGTAAGAAAAAAAATGTGTGAAAGCAAGAGTCTGCTCAGGGAGGTGACTGGTGTGTGTCTGTGAGAGAAAGATTGGTTAGGGAGGTGACTGGTGTGTTTGTGACAGAAAGTGTGTATGTGACACTGTGTGTGAGACAGACAAGTCATGGATCCTAAGGAAGAGGAACGTCAGAAGAGAGCTTCACCAGCCATTGCTGCTGCTTCTGGTGTGTCCTAAGGCCTACAAGGGAAAGGAGTAGGATAGTTGCCAGTGAGGGTAAGTAAAGGTGGCTTTTTAAGTTTATCTTTCTTGATTGACTGCCATTTTAATTATTGGGTATTATGTGATTTGTCTGCTGTTTGAAATATTTTATTGGTGTTTAGGGAATTTTTTTATAATTTTGTAAGTTTTTAATGATCAGATATTATTCTATTTATCAGCTGTTTTATATTTATTATTCTAGTTTTAGAATTATTATTTTATATTACTTGAGAAATGTATAAATAGAAATGTGGAGACAAACCTGAATTGGAAACAGCAAGAAGCCAGACTGAGTGTATGCAGTGCAACAATGGGAAAACAAAATCATTAAATTGATGGTCACTTTATTCTGTATTTGGTGATGGTCTCTCTGTGTTCTGCGTGTGTGACCCAGTTAAAGGTATTCTGCAAGCTTGTAGTTTCTGTGTAGGGATCTATAACAGCTTGGCTTGTTCTGGTTTTCCTCATAGGAGGTGTATTGGTGTTTAGGGCCTGGTTAAATATTTGTAATGTTGTCTTTTCATAGATAGGGTTGGTACTGTTCGAATGAGTTCCATAATGCAGATGTAACTTTTTGCGCATTAGTTTGTGTACATTATTGCAGATCCTGGGAGTCTATTAGGTGCTATATTTCTGTTTCCATTTCTTCAGTTTTGCACTGCATGCAGAGTAGCTTATTTGGATCTCCATTCCAGTTTGTCTCCATATTTTTTAATTTGTGGTCTTTCTGTACTTGGTGAAGCTCGATTCTATGTGTGTGACCGATGTGAAGTATTTTACTAGCATGTAGGCATTTGTATCAATATTATTTGTTGTGTTTTCTCAATAGGACATGTATTGGTGGTAAATTATTGTTTTTTCATAAGGAGGGCAATTGCACCTGGTAGGAGAGAGTGTTTATGTTGCTGTTACTGAGATGACACCAGAAATCTTTTTTGCATGGTAATTTGAAAGGGGAATGGCCTAGTTCTGGGGGGTTCAGGGTGTATCCCGTAGATACAAAGTATATGTTTACATTTAGCCCCGTGACGGTCATGTGTTCAGTGTGTCACGCATGTGACAACTATCTATCAGGTGTGTCCCGACCGAAGAAAGGTTGAGAACCACTGCATTAGAGCTGTACTAACTGGAACTCAAACTGGAGGAAGAGAAGTCATGGATTTTGCCGATGTGGAGGCAGGCCCTGGAGCTGTGGCCTCACCGGTGTAGAAACAGGGACTGACTTGGCTCGGCATTGCTGAAGACTGGCAGGAGCTAAATTGGCTTGGTACAGAGTCATAAGCTCAGCCTGTCCAGCTGGCTCTGGGTTTGCAGGAGCCTCTGTAAACAGTAAGAACATAAGAACATGCCATACTGGGTCAGACCAAGGGTCCATCAAGCCCAGCATCCTGTTTCTAACAGTGCCCAGTCCAGGCCATAACAACCTGGCAAGTACCCAAAAACTAAGTCTATGCCATGCTACTGTTCCTAGTAATTCTTCAACATACACCAATATAAGGGAATGCTTGTGTAATGGTGATTTTTTGTACGGTGGCTATGTTCAAGGGCAACCTATTTGAGGCTGTCCTTTTATTCGCCCCGTCTATTTCTCTTTATTATCATAATGTTCCAATAGCGATTTTTCTTTTTTGCTTTTTGATAAAACCCCAACTCCCTGTTCGCTGAGGCGACCCGTTAATAGGTAAATAAATACTTATCGAGGCATCTGTCTCTATTCCTTCTTACAGGGTCGCGTCTGCTTGCCCTGCCATGTTTCGGCACAGAAGTGCCTGCTTCAGGGGCTGCAAGGGAAGAGGTTAGTTGATGCACTGTTCCTAGTAATAGCAGTGGCTGATTTCTAAGTCAACTTAATTAATAGCAGGTAATGGACTTCTCCTCCAAGAACTTATCTAATCCTTTTTTAAACACAGATATACTAACTGCACTAACCACATCCTCTGGCAACAAATTCCAGAGTTTAATTGTGCGTTGAGTGAAAAAGAACTTTCTCTGATTAGTTTTAAATGAGCCACATGCTAACTTCATGGAGTGCCCCCTAGTCTTTCTACTATCCGAAAGCGTAAATAACCGATTCACATCCACCTATTCTAGACCTCTCAAGATTTTAAACACCACTATCATATCCCCCCTCAGCCATCCAAGCTGAAAAGTCCTAACTTCTTTAGTCTTTCCTCACAGGAGAGCTGTTCCATTCCCCTTATCATTTTGGTTGCCTTTCTCTGTACCTTCTCCAACGCAATTCTATCTTTTTTGAGATGCGGCGACCAGAATTGTACACAGTTTTCAAGGTGCGGTCTCACCATGAAGTGATACAGAGGCATTATGACATTTTCTGTTTTATTCATCATTCCCTTTCTAATAATTCCCAACATTCTGTTTGCTTTTTTGACTGCCGCAGAACACTGAACCAACAATTTCAATGTGTTATCCACTATGACGCCTAGATCTCTTTCTTGGGTTGTAGCACCTAATATGGAACCTAACATTGTATAACTATAGCATAGGTTATTTTTCCCTATATGCATCACTTTGCACTTATCCACATTAAATTTCATCTGCCATTTGGATGTCCAATTTTCCAGCCTCACAAGGTCTTCCTGCAATTTATCACAATCTGCTTGTGATTTAACTACTCTGAACAATTTTCTATCATCTGCAAATTTGATTATCTCACTTGTCGTATTTCTTTCCAGATCATTTATAAATATATTGAAAAGTAAGGGTCCCAATACAGATACCTGAGGCACTCCACTGCCCACTCCCTTCCACTGAGAAAATTGTCCATTTAATCCTACTCTCTGTTTCCTGTCTTTTAGCCAGTTTGTAATCCTCTCCTCTCAGTGCTTTGTGTACAAGTCAGCCTCTGGCAGGATCACTGGTGCTGCTTAGGGAAGAGCAGCCTAGAATGAAGGCTTGGAGGCTGCGGAGGAAACCTGGAACAAAGGCTTGCATGCTGCAGGGGAAGCCTGATTTCTCACTCTTGTATAGAACTATGCAATACTGTATTTTAAAGCAACCTTCATAAAGCACTCGGTTCCTGAGACAGTATAACAGGTTACCAATCATAGCTGAGCAAGCTTCTGGTGCAATATTGTATAATCATTGGTTGCTTGAATCTTTAAGTTAGCAATATACTTAACTTAAAAGATATCGTCAAGTGCCGCGGTTTGTTACCATATGCCACAATGTACTGTGTGTTGCAACCAGGAATGTGGACCCTTGGGCCGGCCATGTGGAGAAGAGTTGGAAGCATAGATGGACTCCACTGAGAAGAAAAGGCCGGGGTGGCGTATAACGACAGGAGACCATGAAGTAGCTTCACCCTGGAAGTCCGCGGTCCCCCCGGGAGGAGCCCGTGAGAACCCAGACTGCTGGGACTTAGGTAGATTTCCAGAGACGGCAGACTGAGAAGGATGTTCACCCTGGAAGCCCGAGATCCCCCCGGGAGGAGCCCGTGAGGACCCAAGCCCCTGGGACTTAGGAGAATACCTTGAAGCGGCAGAGTAGCATGAGGACAAGCCAAGGTCAGGACTGGAGACAAGCGGAGATCGAGGAGGTGAACCAGAGTCAGAACCAGAAGGCAATCCGAGGGTCGACACAGCAGAAGGCAGGGACCAAGGAGCGGGGTTGGAGCAGAAGCAGGAGCAGGAACTGGAGAAGGACTGGAGCACGAGGAAGGCTGGACCAGGAGCGACTGAAGCAGGAATGACGGCAGGCACTGGAACTGGATCCGGAACTGAAGAGAAGGCAGGAACAAGAAGGATCAGGAACGGCAACTAGCACCCCAGAGAGTCGACCACGTTGCAAGCCAAAGAATTGTGATCAGACACCGGGTTTAAATCTCCCCCGGCGTCTGACATCACCCCAGGGGGCTGGCTGGGGTTTCACGCCAGTGCCCCTTTAAAATAATCTCCCTCACGCATGCACGCGCGCCTAGGGAAGTCGGGGCCAAGACTCGAGGCTCGGCAGAGTCTCCCTCATGGATATGCCGCTGCGGAGGTGCCGAGTAGGCCCAGCAGATGCCGGTGTTCGTGGCAGAGTTTCCCGGGCTGGAAGAAGGTAAGGACCCAGTCGTGAACCTCGTGACCAGGACTGCAACACTGTGAGTCCGATGAGGCTAGGTTCCCTTCAGGTACGCATTTATATTCCCCAGCCAGGACTATATTTTAAATGTCCTGTAAATGGGTCCCTTTCAGGTCCTCAATGCCACTTGCTGTCTGAATGCCCTGCCACAATGTACTATGAGTCTGATGAGGCTAGGTTCCCTTCAGGTACATGTTTATATTCCCCAGCCGGAGCTATATTTTAAGTGTCCTGTTAATGGGTCCCTTTCAGGTCCTCGATGCCGCTCGCTGTCTGAACGACCGACTCTGCAGGGTTTCGGATTTATTTCCTTCTTCAGGGGTGCAGCGAATAGATGTAACGCGACCAATTCTGTGAATATACGACTTGATATTTTTGATCAGAATGGCGTTTAAAGTAATCTTCCCACAGACGCTACAGTAATCCCTGTGGGAAGAGTATTTTAAATGCCAGGCTGATCAAAAATATCAAGTCGTATGTTCACAGAATTGGTCGCATTACATCTACTCGCTGCAGCCCTGAACAAGGAAATAAATCTGAAACCTTGCAGAGTCGGGCATTCAGACAGAGAGCGGCATCGAGGACCTGAACGGGACCCATTAACAGGAAATTTAAAATATAGCCCTGGCAGGGGAATATAAATGCGTACCTGAAGGGAACCTAGCCTCATTGGACTCATAGTACATTATGGCAGGGCGTTCAGACAGCGAGCGGCATCGAGGACCTGAAAGGGACCCATTAACAGGACATTTAAAATATAGCCCCAGCCCGGGAATATAAATGCGTACCTGAAGGGAACCTGAGATAAAACCTGAGATAAAAATTTCTAACTTATCCCTATCAATTAAAAAGCAGAATGAAAATACAAACAAAAAACAAACTTTGAAATGTTTGTATGCTAATGCCAGAAGTCTAAGAAGTAAGATGGGAAAATTAGAATGTATAGCAGTGAATGATGACAGACTTAATTGGCATCTCAGAGACATGGTGGAAGAAGGACAACCAATGGGACAGTGCTATATCGGGGTACAAATTATATGGCAATGACAGAGAGGAGCACCCGGGAGGCGGTGTGGTGCTTTATGTCCGGGGTGGCATAGAGTCCAACAGGATAAGCATCCTGCATGAGACTAAATGCACAATTGAATCTCTATGCGTAGAAATCCCTTGTGTCGGGGAAGACTATAGTGATAGTCTTCCCCGACTACTAAATACTACTGTCCACCTGGTCAAGATGGTGAGACTGACAGTGAAATGCTAAGACAAATTAGGGAAGCTAACCAAATTGGTAGTGCGGTAATAATGGAGACTTCAATTACCCCAATATTGACTGGGTAAATGTATCATCGGGACACGCTAGAGAGATAAAGTTCCTGGATGGAATAAATGATAGCTTTATGGAGCAATTGGTTCAGGAACCGACGAGAGAAGGAGCAATTTTAGATCTAATTCTCAGTGGAGAACAGGATTTGGTGAGAGAGGTAATGGTGGTGGGGCCGCTTGGCAATAGTGATCATAATATGATCAAATTTGATTTAATGACTGGAAGGGGGAAGTAAGCAAATCCATGGTTCTCGTGCTAAACTTTCAAAAGGAATCGGATAAAAGCAAGCCCGTTATTAAAACGCCCGACTCTGGCCGAGTTTTGCTCCTTTGCACAGAGCTGCCTCAGGGGCAACTAGAAATGGACATATAAATAATTAGTTTATATGTCCATTTCTAGTTGCCCCTGAGGCAGCTCTGTGCAAAGGAGCGAAACTCGGCCAGAGTCGGGCGTTTTAATAAAGGGCTTGCTTTTATCTGATTCCCATTGTCGTCACTGTTACACAGCTCACTGGATCGGCTTCCGCTTTGTTTTTTGGGTCTGAAACTTTCAAAAGGGAAACTTTGATAAAATGAGAAAAATTATTAGAAAAAAACTGAAAGGAGCAGCTCCAAAGTGTGCAAGAGGCGTAGTCATTGTTAAAAAATACCATCCAAGAAGCACAATCCAGATGTATTCCATACATTAAGAAAGGTGGAAAGAAGGCAAAACGATTACTGGCATGGTTAAAAGGGGAAGTGAAAGAAGCTATTTTAGCCAAAATATCTTCATTCAAAAATTGGAAGAAGGATCCAACAGAAGAAAATAGGATAATGCATAAATGTTGGCAAGTTAAATGTAAGACATTGATAAGACAGGCTAAGAGAGAATTTGAAAAGAAGTTGGCCGTAGAGGTAAAAACTCTCAGTAAAAATATTTTAAAATATATCCGAATCAGAAACCCTGTGAGGGAGTCAGTTGGACCGTTAGATGATCGAGGGGTTAAAGGGGCAGTTAGAGAAGATAAGGCCATCATGGAAAGATTAAATGATTTCTTTTCTTCAATGTTTACTGAAGAGGATGTGGGGAGGTACCCGTACTGGAGAAGGTTTCCATGAGTAATGATTCAGATGGACTGAACCAAATCACGGTGAACCTAGAAGATGTGGTAGGCCTGATTGACAAACTGAAGAGTAGTAAATCACCTGGTCCAGATGGTATACACCCCAGAGTTCTGAAGGAACTAAAAAATGAAATTTCAGACCTATTAGTAAAAATTTGTAAATTTAAATTATCCATTGTACCTGAAGACTGGAGGATAGCTAATATAACCCCCATATTTAAAAAGGGCTCCAGGGGTGATCCGGAAAACTACAGACCAGTTAGTCTGACTTCACTGCTATAAAAAATAGTGGAAAGTATTCTAAACATCAAAATCACAGAGCATATAGAAAGACATGGTTTAATGGAACAAAGTCAGCATGGCTTTACCCAAGGCAAGTCTTGCCTCACAAATCTGCTTCACTTTTTTGAAGGAGTTAATAAATATGTGGATAAAGGTGAACCTGTAGATGCAGTGTACTTGGATTTTCAGAAGGCATTTGACAAAGTTCCTCATGAGAGGCTTCTAGGAAAAATAAAAAGTCATGGGATAGGTGGCAATGTCCTTTCGTGGATTACAAACTGGCTAAAAGACAGGAAATAGAGAGTAGGATTAAATGGACAATTTTCTCAGTGGAAGGGTGGGGCAGTGGAGTGCCTCAGGGATCTGTATTGGGACCCTTACTTTTCAATATATTTATAAATGATCTGGAAAGAAATATGACAAGTGAGGTAATCAGATTTGCAGATGATTCAACATTGTTCAGAGTAGTTAAATCACATGCAGATTGTGATAAATTGCAGGAAGACCTTGTGAGGCTGGAAAATTGGGCATCCAAATGGCAGATGAAATTTAATGTGGACAAGTGCAAGGTGATGCATATAGGGGAAAATAACCCATGCTATAGTTACACAATGTTAGATTCCATATTAGGTGCCTCAACCCAAGAAAGAGATCTAGGCATCATAGTGGATAACACACAGAAATTGTTGGTTCAGTGTGCTGCGGCAGTCAAAAAAGCAAACATAATGTTGGGAATTATTAGAAAGGGAATGGTTAATAAAACGTAAAATGTCATAATGCCTCTGTATCGCTCTATGGTGAGACCGCACCTTGAATACTGTGTACAATTCTGGTCGCCACATCTCAAAAAAGATATAATTGCGATGGAGAAGGTACAGAGAAGGGCAACCAAAATGATAAAGGGAATGGAACAGCTCCTCTATGAGAAAAGACTAAAGAGGTTAAGACTTTTCAGCTTGGAGAAGAGACGGCTGAGAGGGGATATGATAGAGGTGTTTAAAATCATGAGAGGTCTAGAATAGGTGGATGTGAATCGGTTATTTACGCTTTCGGATAATGGAAAGACTAGGGGGCACTCCATGAAGTTAGCATGTGGCACATTTAAAACTAATCGGAGAAATTTCTTTTTTACTCAATGCACAATTAAAATCTGGAATTTGTTGCCAGAAGATGTGGTTACTGCAGTTAGTATAGCTGTGTTTAAAAATGGATTGGATAAGTTCTTTGAGAAGAAGTCCATTACCTGCTATTAATTAAGTTGACTTAGATAATAACCACTGCTATTACTAGCAACGGTAACATGGAATAGACTTAGTTTTTGGGTACTTGCCAGGTTCTTATGGCCTGGATTGGCCACTGTTGGAAACAGGATGCTGGGCTTGATGGACCCTTGGTCTGACCCAGTATGGCATGTTCTTATGTTCTTATCATCAGACTCACAGTACATTGTGGCATATGGTAACAAACCATGGCACTTGATGATATCTTTTAAGTTAAGTATATTGCTAACTTAAAGATTCAAGCAACCAATGATTATACAATATTGCACCAGAAGATCTGATCGGTAACCTGTTATACTGTATCAGGAACCGAGTGCTTTATGAAGGTTGCTTTAAAATACAGTAACAGTAGTGCATAGTTCTATACAAGAGTGAGAAATCAGTATATACATTTGATTTTGGAAGTTTTTCTCACTATAAGAGGTTTTGTTTGTTTATAGCAGGGGAAGCCTGGCATGAAGGCCTGAGTACTGTGCATGCAGCCAGGATCTCAGCTGTTATTGCTATGACTTCCATAATCTGAAGCACTGCCTGAAACTGAGTGTTGGATATTGCAGGTGCAGTCTTGGATGCTGACCAAGTACTGCTGGGAATAAGAGGCACACTTAGGGGGTCATTTTCAAAGTCTTATTGCATGTGATATGCCTCTATCACACGCAAAAAGGCCCTTTTCGCGTGCGATAGCATGCTGGGGATGGAGTCGGGGCGGAGTCAGGGAGGCGAGGGGCGGAGTCAGGGCGGCGAGAAGGCAGACCCAGCGGTGTCTTCACTGGTGGCGATTAGGTTAGTAACGTTATCGTCACCAGTAGCGTGAAAGCCAGCAGCGAACACACCGCACTGATGCGAAGGCTGCCGGCTTTCGCAGGCCTGCTCCCCCCTTCATCCCCCCGCCCCCCGTTTTCGCTGGATTCACCATTCTGCGATAGAATGGTGAATCCATGCCTTAGTGCTGGTCCAGTCAGAAGGCTGAAAGTATATGCCTGACTCTCCCATGAAACAGGAAAAACATACTAGAACTCCTAGGAAAACCAGCAGCCTCTGCAGCTCTGTGGTAGGTTAATGGTCTAGAAATCCCAGGAGCATGTGTTCAATCCCATTGACCCTGACCACCAATAGCTTTTCTAAAGGAACAGTTGCAAATTGTTGCCACTAGGTGTCTGCAACATTAACAAAAATGATAAACCTGTCATATAGATTCTTCAGTATTTATCAGTATATGAGATGCTACCAAGATGATATGGATTTGCATGCATATAGAAAGTAAGTTAGGTTCCTTACGTTAGATTTGTAAGTATTAGAATTGTGAGTTTGCACTTGATCTGAAATGGTGAGATTACTGGTTCCTGGGCAACTAGTCATCTAGATACCAATGATATAGGAAGGTGCAGAAGGGAAGATCTGGAGGCTAAATTTAGGGTCTTAAGTAGGAATTTTCAGAAATGCTCCCATTTCCTTGTTCAGGACCTCAGAGGCAAACTGAGTAAATGTGTGTGTGTCTAAGATGATGCAAGGAAGGGGGGTTAGATTTATTAGGAACTGGAGAACATTCTGGGGATAGGGGAGCCTATTCAGATGGGTTGGGCTCCACCTTAACTAGAGTGGAACTAGTCTGCTGGCACTAACCTTTAAAAAGGAGCTAGAGCAGTTTTTAAACTAGATGATGGGGGAAAGCTGACAGTCGCTCAAAGGTGCATGTTTCAGAATGATGTATCTTTGAAGGACACTAACAAAACAGGGAAGGGAAGGCATCCCAATACAGAGGTTGCAATAAATGCTAAAGTAGCCCAGGTGCTATTAAGTAAAGAGCAGACAGATCAGAAAGATTCCAAATTACCTTATCAACTGATAAGCAAATTGTTAATATAAACAAAAATCATACCTTGCAATGTCTGTATACAAATGCTAGAGGTCTAAAAAAAATAAAATGGGATAGAGTATATAGCACTAAATAAAGATGTAAATATAATTGGTATCTCAGAGACCTGGAAGGAGGACAATAACCAATGGGACACTGTCATACCTGGGTACAAATTATATTGCAATGATAGGAAGGATCAATTGGTAAAGGAGTGTCACTATATGTTAAATTAAATATAAAGTTCTAATGTTTATTTACAGATTAATCATTTTATCACCACATGGCTGGAATCAATGTTATGAATTTATACCCCATCTAGATCCCTGTGGTTGTTATTGAAGGTCTGCTTGAGAATCCTACAATAGATCAGGCACATTTGGGGAAAATTAAAGAGCATGCATTTTCAGTAGCAAAACCAATTAATTGGGACTCTATAACTTAACATATAATGATGTCAGAAATTGGTGCATTTAGCAAGAGTTTGAAAACATGGTTGTTTCAGAAGACGTTTGGTGAGGTTTGTAACTAATCCAATCAGGAGATTTAGTTGCTGGCATGGACTGAAGAAATGTCTGCATATACATTTTAAGAAATGACATCAATATGTATGTGAATTGTAAGAGCATGAAGAGCAATACAGAAGTTGTGCCCTACATGTTCTGGACTTGCATCCATCTTTGAGCCCTGCCAGATCTGGAGGTCACCTGTTGCTCTGAGCTGCAGTGAGATGGGTCGCAGATCAGTGATGTCAGAGAACCATTCTTCAGGTCAGGCAATACAGCGGTAGAGCAGAATGTTGCATGGGTGACTGGGAATAACGTAGCTGATTCTGGAAATCTTAAGTTTGGAATATTGTCTTGGGGCTACTGGAGGTTATCAGTTTGTGCAACATGGAGGGTTCCCTTTTGGAATCAATTTGGCATGCTATGGGGTGTCTTGGGATAGTTGTTACTAGGGGTATGCATTCGTTTTGAACTTAAATGGAAAACGCAACTTATTATTTTTTTTAACTTAAAAAAATGATGAGGCGTAAACGATCGGATTTCCAACTTATTCAACATAGCTATGTTGAATACGTTGGAAATCGCGATTGTTGATCTAAATAAAAATTTAAACCCCTCACCCTCCTTAATCCCCCCCCCCAAGACTTACCAAAACTCCCCAAGCTGGCCAAAAGTTCCGTGAGGGTCCGGGAGCGGATGCGTGGGGAATCACGTGACGTCCGCGTCACTCCGACGTGACGCCGACATCACGTGGTCCATCGCGGTTCCGCTCCCGGACCCCTCATTGGACCCAAACGGCACTTTTGGCCAGCTTGGGGGGGCCTCCTGACCCCCCCAAGCTGGCCAAAAGTGCCTTTTGAGCCCAACGAGGGGTCCCGGAGCGAACCCAAGGGGAATCAGTGACGCCGCGTCACTCCGACGTCACGCCGACGTCACGTGATTCCCCTCGGGTTCGCTCCCGGAACCCTCGTTGGGCCCAAAAGGCACTTTTGGCCAGCTTGGGGGGGTCAGGAGGCCCCCCCAAGCTGGCCAAAAGTTCCTTTTGGGCCCAACGAGGGGTCCCGGAGCGAACCCGAGGGGAATCACGTGACGCCGCGTCACTCCGACGTGACGCCGACGTCACGTGCTCCTTGCAAAGGAGTTCAGGAATGGCGTCCTGACCCCGCTGGACCACCAGGGAGTTTTGGTAAGTCTTGGCGGGGGGGGGGGGCGGGATTAAGGCGGGTGAGGGGTTTAAATTTTTATTTGCACATATGGACATAGACTCAACTTATGGAATTCTCCATATGTCCATATTGACCGCAAATGGGACCCCCTTTCGACTTATGGACTTATGAACTTAAACATTTGGTCTGCACATCCCTAGTTGTTACCTCTCAGCTATGTTGGTCAAGGAAAATTCTGTCTTTGATTAAAGGAGATTAAAGAACTGGAGAAATTTAAGGATTTGGCAGAACAATGACTGTCACTAACAAATAAGACTGGGTCAAATTGCTGCAGTCAGCAATCATTGATAAAAGATAATGTTCGTCTTCTGACTAAAATGGAGCATATGGAAAATTCCTTAAGATGGAGGAATTTACATTTTTATAAATTTTCTGAACCTGCCTAAAGAAATGCTTAGTAGATATATGATTGAAGTCCTTAAGGAACCTGCTCAGTCTCCTCTGTCACTCTTGAGTTTCTTATTTGCCTGGTAGAGATATAGAGTTAAAAGAGGAGATAACTAGTGGTCTGGAAGAAAATGTAAACTTAACTAATTTTCCACTGATTTCAAACTCTGAACTGGCTAAACTGGCAACTCTCATAGCTACTTCTGCTCCAGATTCTGATAAAGATTGGTTATTAAGACTCTCATTCAGGCATCGAGATGATGATTTCCTATGAGTCTTTCCGGATGCCTTTAAATCAGCTCAAAGAGTTGTTGATGAGACTTACAGCTTTGCAGTTAGGGGTCCAATTTTTCTCATATTTCCTTGTAAGTTTTTCATTAAATACAAAGACATTTCTTACATATTTTTGATTCTGAACAGTTGACATTCGTGTGAATTTTAAATGGCTTATGCGCACAAAAAACGGGGTTTACGCGCATGGCCAGGCCTTGCGTGCGTTTTCAAAGGGGCCCGGCCATGCGCGTAACCCTCGTTATGCGCATGGTTCGGCCCCTTTGGCACTTCTGCACATAATAACCCCTATTATATGCAGAAGTGCCAGGCCCAAGGAAAGGGGCAGGGAGAGGTGGTCTGGGGGTTGGGGAAGGGCAGGGCTGGAAGCGGTCAGTACAGCAGCCATTTGCCATTGTGCCAGGGAAGTGCGTGCCGGCAGTCACCCGGCACGTGCAAGTTGCTTCTGCTCCAATAGAGCAGTAAGCAAAAAATTTTTTAAAAAAGAAAAGGTAGGAAAAAGGGTTAATGGGGTGGGGAGGAGAGGGGAAGGGGAAGGGAGGTTAGGTAGGGGGATAGAGAAGTTCCCTCCCAGTCTGCTCCTTAATTGGAGCAGATTGGGAGGGAAATGGGGAAGGCCAGGATGCATTGCCACATGGATATTGTATGTCCCGTCCCCCTTGTGCATGCCACTCACACATGCTTGTGTGGATTATGAAATCTGGTGCACATATGCACACAGCCCACGGATTTCATATCATGCGTGCACCAGTGCACGCATGTTATAAAATCTGTGCGTCCAACTTTAAAAATCTACCCCATTGTTTCTAAGTGATAAGCTTGTCCAGCAAGGGATAAATGAACCATCGAGTGATATTCTTTTAGAGTCATCACCCTAGGAAGTGCTCCAACAGATTATATATATTGTCTTAATTCTTTTATAGAAATTCCTTAGGTTGTGTCTGATAGTGTCCCCTTATATTGTGGGCTATGATTAGTTGCATTGTGTTATATTTCTTTATGACTTTCTTTTCATTTTATCTTTTTTGATCAATATAACATTTCTCTTGTTCAAGTTTTTGAAATTTAATAAATAATTTAAAAAGGTACTTACTTCCACATGTAAATAAGTATTTTATGCATATAAAGGTGTTTTTGCACATAAATGATATGCACACAGATTTATAAAATAGAGAAAATAGGCATATTCAATGCATTACAGATATTCATGCATATTGAAATGTTCGCATGTTTGTTGAGGGGTATCTATATTTTATAATTTGCGTGGACCAGGTATAAGCAGATAATAAAATACTGTAGTACATCTCCACATGCCCATATACATGCAGAGGTCTTTGAAAGTTATCATTTTAGTCTGCAAGCCCTGTGGGATAGGGAAATGTCTTCTATAGTTGGATGTAATCCACTTTGAAGTGCATGAAAAGTGGAATATAAATAAAATCATACTTTTAAATACTAAACTTTCCATATATATTTATATTTTACATATGTGTGCGTATATGTAAACTGCATAGATATGATTTTAGAGTGCATGGTCCATGTGGATACCAATGAGAAAGAAATGTGCAGAAGGGAGGTAGTGGAGGATAAATTTAGACTGCTAAGTAAAAAAACTAAAATCCAGAACTTCCAGGGAAGCATTTTCAGAAATGCACTCAGTTTTGTATGCAGGTCTCCAGAGTCAAGCTGAGCTCCAGAATCTCAATGCATGGATGAGATGATGGTGAGGGAGGAGGAATTAAGATTCATTAGGAACTGGGGGACATTTTGAGAAGAGGGAGCCTATTTCAGTGGCTGGGGTCCACTTTAACCAAAAAGTAACCTGGTTACTGGCCCAAACAATTAAAAAGTAGATAAAGCACCTTTTAAACTAGATCAATAGTGGACAGCTCCGGAGCTCAAGACCCTGAAACAAGTCTGATTTTCAGGCTATCTGCACTGAATATGCATAAGATAGATTTGCATGCACTGCCTCCATTTTATGCAAATATATCTATGTATATCCATTGGGTATATCCTGAATATCAGGTCTGTTTGTGGCTCTTGAGGACTGGAATTAGCCAACCCTGGACTAGATCACAGAGAGAAGCTGACAGTCGCTCAGGAGCTCATGGTTCAGAGAAGGATATTAGAAAGGGGAATTGAGTTTCTTGACAGTGAGGATGTAGAAAAAGATGATTCCAAATTACCTGAATAAGCTAATAGTAAGGGGGTTATGATAAATAATGAAAAGAATACATTTAGGTGTCTATATGCAAATATTAGATAAATCTAACACCAAAAATCAACTTTCCAGTGAACAGTATAAAAATACACTAAAAATCACAAGTTGCAAGTTCAAATCCTTCTAATCTGTATTATTATGAATTCCAATGTCAATGCACATTAACCCAGAGTCCTTCTACAGTAATGCACACATTGACAAAGAAATCCAGACTGAAAGGGAAAAACCTCAGACAGCCTTCACCAGATCAAAGTATTTCACCAGTGTCAGTTCAAGGCATATTGCTGCCATAGCATGAAAAAAAATCCCTTTCAGATTTAAACACCTCTCAGAGTTTCAAGATTTGCATGAACAGTATGAAAAAAATAACACTTTTCTAGACATCCAGATAATTATCAAACAGTTTTTTCAAGTGTATTATAATCCACCAAAAATCAAGATAAAGCAATAAATATCCCAAGTGCAATACTTATCTTCAACACAATTGAGGTAGGCCACGCTTCTTTAATGCTTCTTCAGGGCAAACATGTAGAAAAGCTCATGGGATTCCCATCTTCCACTTGTATGCATTACTCATAACCATCTTGGAAGTGTTTAAATAAGAAGGACCTTCACCTGAAGACCAATCAGTACAGATATTCAAACAGCCAATTAAATGGCCTTTTATTCATTTATGTCCTGCAACAAATCAATTATAAACTACTTTTGAGACAAATTCTTGGATCAAAAAATAAGTTGCTAACAAATATAGACAAAGAATCTAAATAATTTTACTGAACTCAATCTCCACATTTAAACCATGTGGTGACAAGAAGTGTGAAAGATGAATCCACTGTTCACATTTCACTAATAAATGATTGTGGTTACATTCCCAAACATTGGGAAGGACTACATAAGTCAAACAGCATCTTAAATCTGTAAAAAGATGTTGATGTGCCACACAATGCTCCACTAGTGGAGCTTCCATTGTATTATAAGCCTAAGAACCTTTTATGTTCAGACTAACGTATTTTCAGTTTTCGAGTTATTTTGCCAATATAAAGCAGTTTGCAAAGATATGTACAGGCCAATGCAATACTGACGCGCTAAAAACTTGCATTCAAACTAGATGCACTGTTTTTTAACGTGCGCAAAATCACCTCTCCTGGGTACTCGATGCAATAGGCAAATGAGCCACCGCATTAAAAAGGACGCGCTAGGGATCAATTGTGCATCCCTAGTACATTCATGGCATTGGGTGCCCAGGAGAAGTGGCTGTGCACAGCTGACAACCACAGGTTAGGAAAATGGACGCTCATAAATTGAGTGTCCATTTTCCTAACCTGACTGCAGGCAAGACTTTTTTTAAATTTTTGTTTTTCACTTTGCTGCTTTCTGTGGTTCCTTTGACTTAATAGTGCCATGTTATTAAGTCGGAGGAACCACAGAAAGCAGTATTTTCTGCTTTACTGTAAGGTTTTGGAGCTCTTCAACACTTAACAGCATCTCTGGGGCTGGCATTAACTTTTGAGGGTAAAATGTACATGATTGAATGCACATTTTGGACATGCTAATCCCCTTATTGTATAAGGGGTTATGGATGCGCATTAACATGTTTGCTAGTCTAAGGACATGATATTGCATCAGCCTGATAATGTATACTACAAACAAGGTGTTATAGGTAGAAAAATGTTTTAGAACAAAATTCTTATGAGAATTAGGATCAACAAAAGTAGTCAGTGATAACATTAAGGGACAAAAAACACAGTTACCACAGGCTGCATGACCCATTGTTGTTAAAGACTCAGAATTTATTTTATTATCAGCAGCATTGAAGGGACCAATTGCATGAATGTCTCATCAGGCATGTCAGGGAGATTAATTTCCCTGATGCCATAAATGATTGCTTTATGGAGGATTGGGTCCTAGAATCAATGAGAGGGGGTATGACTTTAGATCTAATTCTCAGTGGAATTTAGGATCTGGTATGAAGGCTAATGTAAGTAGAGACACTTGGAAATAATGACCATAATGCAGTCATTTTTGAGATCACCAGCAGAGGGAAAACAAAAATACTGCAGTTACATGTGACTAACATGGTGACTATGATAAAATGAAGAGATTGGTTAAACATAATTTAAAAGGAGCAGTTGCAAGGATTATATGTCTAACGGGGTCATTCATCAAAATGTGTTAGGGCGTTATCGCAGTGCGAGATGCATATGGACATTTTTACATTTTAGTCAAAGGGGAGGAGTTTGGGCAGGGTTTATGAAAATGAGGGACATCTAACATAGCATGTGATAGCGTGACTCATGTTATAACACTGGAAATAACTACACCTTTTTTCCTAATGTTAAGCTGTGTGATATGCCTGAAACAGAATTTGCGATATTTATCACAAATCCCATTTTGGTGAGAGGAGGGGAAGAAGAAAGAGAGAGCCTCTGGGATGGCACACATATTAGTCAACTATTTTTACCACTGCAGGAGTGTCAACTAGTAGCTCGAGGTGAGGTTTTGGTGGTGGTCTAGGGTTTGGGGGCCACCTTTACCTTCACAGTGAGATGTATGAACAGCACAGTGAACATTTGATGTGATATGGTGTTAAAGCGGTTTAGTGGACTCTTAGGCCGGCCTGACGGAGAAGATGGAAATAGTCTCTGGACTAGCAGAACAGGCCGGGAGGCAGATACTGGACGGATTGAAGAGAAGGATCTTCACCCTGGAAGCCCGCGCTCCCCTGGGAGGAGCCCGTAGGAGCCAGGCCGCTGGGACTTAGGCAATAGGAGAATTTGATGAGAAGATCCGAGGTCAAGGCAGGCAAGTCTGGAACAGGACCATGGCTGACACTGAAGGCAGACACGAACCAGGACTGGAAGTGAAGCAGGCAACTGGAACAGGAACCAGGATCAAGGCTGGAACTGAAGCAGGGAACTTTAACAGGAACCAGGATCAAGGCTGGAACTGAAGCAGGCAACTGGAACAGGAGCCAGGATCAAGTCTGGAACTGAAGCAGGCAACTGGAACAATTACAAGCAGGAACTCCAGAGGCACACTGTAATGATAAGCAAACTTGTTGCAAGGCAGTAAGCTGAGGCAGACACCAGCCTTAAGTATTTGCTGGCGTCTGACTTCAGAAAGGGAGGCAGGGCATCTGACATCAGAAAGGGAGAGGGGCGCCCAAGGCAGGAAAGGCCCTTTAACTCCTGGCCTTTTGCTCGCACGCACACCCAGGGAGGAGGGGCTTTAACTCCTAGCCTTTCGTGCACGCACCCAGGGAGGAGGGGCTAATTCAGCGAGGCGACGGCATCTCCCTCGTGGAGACACCGCTGAAGATGTATCCCGCCGGCCTGCCAGTGCTACGCAGCAGCCACCCAGAATTGAGACCAGAACCTGGTGCCCAGTGCGGCGCCCCCCGAACCGGAGCCTGACACAGTAGGTAAGGTCCCAGTCGCGGCACTCGTGACCAGGGCCGCAACAGTATGGAATGAGGAATGGTACACAAAGATGAGATTTCTACAGTGTACTCTCGCCCTAGCTTGATGAACTCTCTACTTGATGCTATCATCAACCTAGGGCGAGAGTACATTGTAGAAATCTCATTTTTCTTACATGCTTTTGTTTTTACTGACTAGAACTTGATGGTATTATTATATTTGTTAACAGGCATTGGCCATCCTCCCTCAAACACCACCTTGCAACCTTGGCAACACAAACAGGTAACTAAGGAGACAGACAATAGGAATGCAAAATCATATATAAAAACATAGAAACATAGAAATGATGGCAGAAGAAGACCAAATGGCCCATCCAGTCTGCCCAGCAAGCTTTCACACTTATTTTTCTCATACTTATCTGTTATTCTTGGCCCTTATTGATAACCTTTTGGTTCCAATTTCCTTCCCCTCTGCCATTGATGCAAAGAGCAGTGCTGGAGTCGCATCAAAGTAAAGTATGTAACGTAATTGGTTAGGGGTAGTAACCGCTGCAATAAGTAAGCTACTCCCACTCTTATTTGTTTACCCAGCCTGTGCAATTCAGTCCTTGTTGGTTGTTGTCTGAATATAAATCATCTTTTCTTCATTCCCCCTGCTGTTGAAGCAGTGAGCTGTGCTGGATATGTATTCCAAGTGAAGTATCAGGCTTAATTGATTTGGGGTAGCAACCGCCACAATAAGCAAGTTACTCCCACTCTTTTTTGTTTATCCAGCCTGTGCAATTCAGTCCTTGTTGGTTGTTGTCTGAATATAAATCCTCTTTTCTTCATCCCCCATGCCGTTGAAGCAGTAAGCTCGCTGAATATGTATTCCAAGTGAAGTATCAGGCTTATTTGGTTTGGGGTAGTAACCGCCGCAACAAGCAAGCTACTCCCCCACTTATTTATTAATGCAAATTTTTTTTCCACATTTTCTCTTGCCGTTGAAGCATAGAGCAATGTTGGAGTCACATTAACCGTGTGTGTGTTTATTGAATAAGGGTATTAATCACCAGGTAGTAGCCATCATTCCCGCAAGCCATCCCCATGCCTCTTCTCCTTATTCACATCCTCTAGATTTTATGGATCCACAATGTTTATCCCATGCCCCTTTTAAATCCTTCACAGTTTTGGTGTTCACCACTTCCTCTGGAAGGGTGTTCCAGGCATCTACCACCCTCTCTGTGAAGAAATACTTCCTAACATTGGTTCTGAGTCTTCCTCCCTGGAGTTTTACATCTAGCTAACGAACTGTTCCCCCAATTGATACTCTTTAGTGGCATGCACTGTCCTGTTAGTGCATACTAACACAAAATACCAATTTTTACTAAATTTCATCATTTTTTTTTGTTTCACAGCTTACCAATAGTGAACAAATTAGACAATTCCATTGCCATTTTTTTAATCTGTTAAAAATGACTGCACACCTCTAAATTGTAATAGGTAAAATAGTAAAATAGGTAACAAATTATTTTGTAAATAAAGAAGCAGTTTTGCACTGCATTTCCTGATATGTGTATTTTTGGGTCTATATGTTAGCATGTCCACCGTGCACACTGACAAATTGTGTAATTTATGATGTTAATTCTAAAAAAGGAACATTAAGTGTCCATGTGAATTCATTTGCCCTTAGAGAATAGGATGAGGCCCTAACTTTGAGGGGTTAAGACATGATTATAGGGCAGTATAGTGGTAGAAAGGAAGGACACTATATGACTAGCCAAAGGGAAGGAAACATGAATCAACAGAGGAGGAAAGATATTTGTTAGGAGAAATAAAAGAACACAGTAGATGTCAGTGTGATATATACTGGGACAGGTGAGGGCACTGAGATGGTATGGGGAATTACATATAATATATACTATATCGAAACACGTGGTATAGAAAAGTTAAACCATCACATCGCTATGAAATTTTATCTTATGTATTTAGGGACCATCATACCACCCACAGTGCTCACAAGTCAGACTTGCATCTCATGCACTTTAACGGGGTCACGTTTAATCAATTGGTCCAGATGAAAGGCATCAAAGTTCAATATTGAGTATTTTTATGAATTTTTTTACTATATGTATTTAAAAAGAAGAAACTTCCCTTGTTTCTGAATTATCGGGGTTGCTTATCCCGTAGCTGTCGGGGAAACTTGTCCGACGCGCGCGTTTCGCCACATCAGCTGCTTCAGAGACATCCGTATTCAAGCTCTCCTGATCCAGCACATCCCCATATCTTTAGCGGGGGTATAACCGAGCGAATTTCATGCAAGGTACCGAAGGTCCATCTATTTTTCGGACGCCGACACCAGCTCCCTGCCCAGTTAATTCTAGCATTCTAGAATTAACTGGGCAGGGAGCTGGTGTCGGCGTCCGAAAAATAGATGGACCTTCGGTACCTTGCATGAAATTCGCTCGGTTATACCCCCGCTAAAGATATGGGGATGTGCTGGATCAGGAGAGCTTGAATACGGATGTCTCTGAAGCAGCTGATGTGGCGAAACGCGCGCGTCGGACAAGTTTCCCCGACAGCTACGGGATAAGCAACCCCGATAATTCAGAAACAAGGGAAGTTTCTTCTTTTTAAATACATATAGTAAAAAAATTCATAAAAATACTCAATATTGAACTTTGATGCCTTTCATCTGGACCAATTGATTAAACGTGACCCCGTTAAAGTGCATGAGATGCAAGTCTGACTTGTGAGCACTGTGGGTGGTATGATGGTCCCTAAATATATAAGATAAAATTTCATAGCGATGTGATGGTTTAACTTTTCTATACCACGTGTTTCGATATAGTTCATTTTAATCGTGGGATTTTTCACTAAGAGAATTTGTGTGTTTGAATTACATATAATCCCACAACCATTGCATCTGATTAAAAAGAACAGAAGAAGGGTCATGCTGGGACAGACCAGGATCCATTGAGTCCAGCATCCTGTCTTCCACAGTAGCCAGGCCAGGTCACAAGTACTCATTAAATCCCAAGTAGTTGCTCTATTTCTTGTATCTCACTCCCAGGAATAAGCGCTGGCTTTCCTAAATCTGCCTGGCCAATAACTGTTTATGGACATTTCCTTGAGGAATCTGTTGTGCCGTTTCTTGAATCCCACTGTGTTAGTTGCCTTGTGACCACATCTTCTGGAAACAGATTTCATAGCTTGATTGTACACTGAGTGAAAACATCCTTCCTATGATTTGTTCTAAAGCTGGCAGTTGCTAGATTCATTGAGTATCCCCTAGACAATGTTTGAAGAGGTATCCATTCCTTATTTTCCCGTTCCACCCTACTTATGATTTTATAAATCTCAATTGTATCCCCTCTGTCATCTTATCTCCAACCTAAAGATGCATAATCTGTATAGCCTTTCTCCATAAGGGAACTTTTCCATCCCCCTTTATCATTTTGGTAGCCTCTCTCTGTACCTTTTCTATGTCAACTACATTTTTTTTTATATGGGGTAACCAAAACTGTACACAGTACTCAAGGTGCAATCGTATCATGGATTTATACAAAGGCATTATGATATTCTAAGTTTTGTTCTCTATTCTTTGTCAAACAATTACTAATATTCTATCTTCTTTTTTGACCACTGCTGCACACTCTGAGGTTCTTTTCCTGAGTGGTGACTCCTAACATGGAACCCAGCATCATGTACCTATATTTAGAATTATTTTTCCCTATGCATTTTATTTATTTTATTTATATATTTATTTATTAAGTTTTCTATATCGTCACTAAAAAATACCATCATAACGGTTTACAATACATAAACTTTGAGTAACAACAGATATAATCCAGCACAATTTTTAAATAAATAACATTTTAAAATAGCTAAAATTTAAAACTAATATATCTCACTATGTTTAGGTAAAATTGGAAAAAACCAGTAACTTAAATACTAAAATAGAGAGTAATGCTGCACATTAAAAGGTCTTAAAAAGCATAAAATAGGTTAAAAAAAAAAAAGTCATAAAATAGGTAATAAAAGGTGTCTTTTTTTCACTCAGTATATGCTATGCCAAACAGCCAGGTTTTGAGATCATGTTTAAACCTTTTAAAATTTGTTTCCAGCCTCAATTCCTGTGGTAATGTGTTCCAAAGTTTTGGTCCTGCTAGAGATACTGTTCTCTCCCTAACTTGATTTAACCGTGCTGACTGGACTGATGGTAAAGAAAGGAGGCCTTTGTTGGCAGACCGCAAATTTCATTGCAGAACATGAAGCCTGATGGCTTTTTCACATCACATTGTAGCAGCCATGTAGAAGCCCAATCTCCTCCTCATTCCCTCACAATCCACTGCTGTTTTAATGACTGGAAACAATTTTGTATCATTTGCAAATCTGATCAGCTTACTCATTGTTCCTTTTTCCAGATCATTTGAGAATATGCTAAATAGCACAGGTCCCGGTTCAGACCCCTGGGGCACGCCACTAATTACCTTTCTTCTTTTGGATAACCCTTTGTTTCCTATGTTTTATATAGTTAACAATCCACATGACCCCTCCTGAGGAGTCTCTCATGAGGGATTTTGTCAAATGCATTCTGAAAATCCAAATACACTGTATCAACTGGCTCACCTTTATCCACATGCTTATTTACACCTTCAAAAAAAATCTAATAAATTGGTAAGGCAAGACTTCCCTTTGCAAAACACATATTGGCTTTTCTTTATTAAACCATGTCTATCTATGTTGTCATGATATTGGTAATTATATCACAATGATATCATAAATACTGCATGAACACAATCATATCTCATTGCATGTGAGACCATTTGGGACACTGTTCTGGTTGCTCCCAGAGATATATAGAAATTATAGCACATAAGCTTAAAGAATTTTGAAAATAATTATAAAATGTAAAATGCTAAAGGGTGTTAATTAAGGATACACAGTATATTGAAATTGTTATGCAATACACAGAGTCCAATTTTCTTTTCAGATGTGGCCTTCTCTGTAAGCAGACTGAAAGTTGTTTTGCCCTCTCTTACTGTAAGTGGAATTGCTATTCTGAAGAATTTCAAGTATGAATAATTAAACATCTTCTTATGTAGATCAAGGAAATGACAAGAAATTGCATGGATTAGCCGTGTACTCTCGCTCACATAATACCTTTCAGTGTGCTTCAGCCCTGACTTCAAGGTGTTAGGCAGTCTGAATACTGAATATAAGAACTTTGCAGCTGGATCAAATCACTGTCTAATTAAAAGTATATCATATGATTTGTAAACATATCACAGACATTTTCCGAACACTTATGGAAATATTGGATTATTATCAAAATCAATCACTACAGAAATGAGCCTCTTCAAAAATAATTGTAAAGCAATAACTTACAACCTTCCTTAGTTGTTTCCTTCCATGACTAGGAATATTTGAACAATTGAAAGTTAAACTCAAATCGGCATGGCTCACATTCTTTTGTAAATGTGGATTTTCCTAAGATACACTGAGAAAAAAGACAAATACAATGGGTTGAAAAGAGAGATTTCAGCTGCTGAAACTCAATGGTGGCCCTTAAATGTAGAGCTCTCCCCGAGTGCTGCCAAGTCTGGAACCTGAGATTCATACTGTACTCTAAACTCACCGCTAAATCAAATCCCATATCTTAACAGCGGCCAAATCTGCTGTCTTCCAACTTTGCCAACTACACCACCTCTGTCATTCAGTTGAGGACCCTTGCCTTTGCCACAGTCATCCAGGCCTAAATTACCTACTGCCAGAATTGCTATAACTTACTCCACTTTGGGATTCCCAACTAAACTGATGTCTGCAACCTATCCAGAATGCAGTAGCTTGAATGATGCCAAATGTAAGCAAATTCAAAAGAATCATTTGATCCTAAAAACCCTACACTGGCTTGCAACACTACCATGCCAAGTTTAAAATCTGGACCCTGGCCTATAAGGCCTTTAAAGGCTACACACCACTCTACTACAAATCCTTAGACTCCATGTACTTTCTCTGGCTCACTACAGGAGGCCCGTATGGTTGTACAAGCCTCCAAGATTCTATGCCTTAAATGAAAAAACATTGAATTAATTCAGAACCCCATCAAACTTAAAAATGAGCAGATAGTAGAGCTAGCCGAGAAAGCTCGAAACCTAGGAGTAATAATTAATATGGAACTCAACCTTAACCTACACATATCATTGAAAGAGAAGGCTATGCCAAACTAATGGTCCTCAGGAGGCTAAAACCCTTATTAACCCAAGCACACTTTCGAACAGTTCTGCAAGCACTTATATTCGCTAGCACAGACTATTGTAACACACTATTCCTGGGATTACCGTATTCAACACTAAGGGCCTTATTTTCCAATATCGCATTGGTAACGCATTAGGGGGCGTTACCAATGCAAATGAGGCTTCTTTCGTGCAGTGGGGAAAAATTGCGTGCGGCGATGTTTTTGCCATTCACGAAAACATTAGCGCCGCACGTGATGTTTTCCCAGTGCACGATGATTCTTTCAGTCTTTTATCACAGAGCACGATATTTGCCGGTTTCTTTTATCGCGGTGCACGATAGTCCCAGACAGCCTGTTTCAGGCTGAGAGAGAGAGAGAGAGAGAGAGTGAGAGAGAGCGCCTTACTATAGTGCCTATGCGCTACATAGGTATTTTAACCCCTATGGGAGGGCCACCTACTAACTCGGGGTGGGGATTAGGTATGAGCGTCGGGGGTTGGGGGCCACTTTCGCATTCCACATGAGACCTACGGACAGAACAGTGGTCTCTAGTGCAGATTTGCTGGCTGTCGGAGTGAGGACGCTCACTCCAAGAAGTGGTTTGGGCAACGTTCTCTCTACCTAGCTTGATGGACACTCTACCTGGGCAACAACATGCTAGGTGGAGAGAATGTTGGCCAAATCTCCGCTTGGAGTGAGCGTCCTCACTCCGACGGCCAGCAAATCTGCACTAGAGACCACAGTTCAGTCCGTAGGTCTCATGTGGAATGCGAAAGTGGCCCCCAACCCCCGACGCTCATACCTAATCCCCACCCCGAGTTAGTAGGTGGCCCTCCCATAGGGGTTAAAATACCTATGTAGGGCATAGGCACTATAGTAAGGCGCTCTCTCTCTCTCTCTCTCTCTCTCTCTCTCTCTCTCTCTCTCTCTCTCTCTCTCTCTCTCTCTCTCTCTCTCTCTCTCTCTCTCTCTCTCTCTCTCTCTCTCTCTCTCTCGGATGGCAGTAATCCTTTTCAGGCCCGTAACGCAGTCCATAACGCGAGGTTGGAGTTGTAGTTAGCAGCCGCGCTAACACTGCGGCTGTTTCGCCGCACACGATACACAGGTTCCCGCGGTAAAGTGCTTGGAAAATGAGGCCCTAAGACCACTACAAATCTTATAGAACTCTGCTGCCAGAATACTTACTGGAAAAAGCAGAAGAGATCACATCACTCAAACACTTGCCAAATTATACTGGCTGCCAATAGAACAAAGAGTACAATTTAAAACACTTTGCACAATTCACAAACTAATCAATGATGAAAAAGCTGATTGGCTATACACTGCACTACGATTACATATCCCCCAGAGAAATCTCAGATCAGCCAATAAAGCTCTAGTAACCATCCCCTCGATCAAGACAGCAAAACTGACCCAAGTTAGAGAGCAAGCACTATTATTGAAACATGTAACCAAAAAATTTATTGGCACCTTTTAGACAAATTATAAACCAAACCAAATTTATTTATGTGCCTATTTGTAAACCGTTGTGATGGTGCATTACTAAACGACGGTATAGAAAAGTTTTTAAATAAATAAATAAATAAATATGTGCCAGAAAGATAACTTTCCCAGAATTAATCCCAGCCCAATGGAACTCCCTTCCACCAAATTTGACTAGCTCTGCATGTCCTAGTTTTCAGGAAACTGCTAAAAACATGGACTTTCGAAGCAGCTTTTGACCTACTGCTGTAACTTGTGCTCCCTGATCATGAACCGAATCACAGATCACTGCCTGAGAGAACATTTATTAAAATCACCCTACACGTGACACTCATTTTACTACACTGTAATTATTCTTTTCCAACACAATTGCAAACTGTATCTCATTTTTTTTTATTGTAGCTGCTGTGCTTTATTTGATACATTCCTGTTCTCAAATTCAAATAGTTTCCTTATTTCCTTGTTTTGGATGTAATTCGATGTACTGATGATTTCTTTGCCTCTTTTTGTTTGAGATGTTCGAATCACCAAAAGTGACTGTGCTATTTTATTTTATATATTTGTGATGTGGTGTTTTGTAACATGGTCTGAGTTGTTTATGATTTATATTCTTTCTGCTATACATGTTTATTTGTTGTCTGATTTTGATGCATTGTTGATCTGCTTTATTATGAGCATTTTGCTGTAATCTACTAAAATTTGTGGATTAGCGAAATATACATTTTATAAATAAATATTTGTGAAAGCATACGATAAATAAATAATAAAAATAATTGGATTTTTTTTTTTTTTTGCTGGACCTAGGAAGAGTTCAAAGCAGGTCTGCAAGATTTTCCTAGCTGATCTGCCAATTCAGTCTATGGATTTTGCCATAATTATGGCTTTTCTTTTCAAAGAGCTTTATTGAATCTGTAGGATTTTCAAAGCATATTTGCAAATCTTTTTCTAGTTTAAGTCCAACCCCTAGGACATGTTTAGTCTTGTTGGTAATCTGAGAGCTCTGAACAAATGAAGTGAGAGAAATATCTTTAATGCCAAATAAGTATTCTTTTGAATAACTGTAAGAGTTTTGTTATTCTAGTGAATTTTATATGAAATAGGTAGCTTTGGAATTTTTCTCCTTGTCTTAATATTTACATATTGTTTATTGTTTTTCCATTTGATAACTCTGTTATGCCAATTGTGCCTAGCCAGGGTACAATATGACCTCAAGAATACAAATTTAGGGGATAATTTAGTAACAGTTAACTATACCATCCTGGTCTTTTGGGAGGGTCACAGGATCTGGAGGCCACTTTGAGGGAAAGGGTTTTGTCAGGGAGGATCTTATAATTTGAGGAATCTATATTCTCTTTGGTGGTTTGTTGTCAGTAGAGGTGTTTCTCCTGCCAGGGAGGATTGTTATGCTCTGCCATGGGGGCTAGGAGGAAGGAGTAGTATTTTGGGGGGTGTTAAACATGGGGAAACTGAGTTACTGGATTTGGCAGTTTTACCATGTTTTCCCTGCTTTTAACACAGCCATGGCAATGCTGGCACTTTCTACATATCATTATCCTAGTAAATCAGGCATTAAAGTTCAATTTAAAGTATGCATTAGAACCAGCCAAGAAATTCCATTACTCTGCTGGTTCTAACATGGATTAGTAAACAGACCTCTTAATTTTCTTTATATTCATTCTATTCCAGTAAAAGAAGCTATGAGCCCAATCAAGTTCACCAGATGGGGTCTTCCAGAAGTAGATCCAGAGAGTATGCAAACCAGCGAGCCCTGGGTGTTTGCAGGTGGTGACATTGCAGGTCTAGCTAACACGACTGTAGAATCCGTGAATGATGGAAAACAAGCGTCATGGTACATGCATAGATACATTCAGGTATAGTTTGAAACAGGGTGCTTTATTTTCACTGTTCTGACTCACTTTCCCTTCATATCAAATCTTAGACTTTTTATTGATAAAAGGGTAGATTTTTAAAAAATGCGCGTTCGCGTACTTTTGTTGGCGCACCAGTCGCAAACAAAAGTACGCTGGATTTTAGTAGATACGTGCGTAGCCACGCATATCTTCTAAAATCCAGGATCGGCGCGCGCAAGGCTGCCGATTTTGGGCAGCCGGCGCGCGCTGAGCCGCGCAGCCTGCCTCCGTTCCCTCCGAGGCCACTCCGAAATCGGAGCGGCCTCGGAGGGAACTCTCTTTCGCCCTCCCCTCACCTTCCCCTCCCTTCCTCTACCTAACCCACCCCCCCGGCCCTATCTAACCCCCCTCCCTACCTTTGTCCACGGATTTACGCCTCCCAGAGGGAGAAGTAAATCCACGCGCGCCAGCGGGCCGCTGGCGCGCCGAGACACAACCCAGGGTGGTTCCGGAGGGCGCGGCCATGCCCCGGGACTGCCCCGGGCCGAAACCATGCCCCCAGGCCCACCCCTGAAACGCCGCATCGATCAGCTCCGCCCCCGACACGCCCCCGACACGCCCCCGACAAAAAACCCCGGGACTTACGCGAGTCCCGGGGCTCTGCGCGCGCCGGCAGGCCTATGGAAAATAGGCGCGCCGGTGCACAAGGCCCTGCTCGCGTAAATCCGGGCGGATTTACGCGAGCAGGGCTTTTAAAATCCGCCCCAAAGTGTTTTCTGCTGAAATCCAATATCTTCTTTGTGAGTTGTTTTACAATATTTTCTAACATATTTCTCTGACTTTTTACTCTTTGTAACATAGATCCTTACTCTGGGCCAGATTCATTAAGGCTTTTCTCCCATTTTGTGTCTATGGGAAAACACTTAGTAGATTTTAAGAGTTGTGCATGGCAAAACCGGGAGATATGCATGTGACTCACATGCATGTGAGCTGCTCAGATTTTAAAAGGCCCACGGCTACACGCATAACTACCGGCACACGGATAAAAAAGGTTTGCTGAAAAAGGGGTGGGACATGGATGTAGTATAGGCATGAGAGGGGCATGGATGGGATGGGACTACACTATGCGGTCAGTTACATGCACTAGCACGTGCTGGGGTCCCACAACCGTGTAACTTGCTTCTGCTATGGGCTGCATGTAAGTAGATAGTTAGCGGGGTTTAAAGGGTTGGGGTTAGTAGGGTAAAAGGGAGGCTAGTTAGGTAGGGGGTTTTGGGAAGTCTTGTCATTGACTGGAGCAAACTGGAAGGGAACTGGGAAAAAGGCTTAATACGTCACCGCACACATCTACTAAAATCCCCCCATTTACGCACTCGAGATGGTATTCATATGCACATACATGCATCAATATAAAATTGTGCTAGGAGTTATGTGCATGGCTGGACAGTGTGCACGCTGAACACATTTTAAAAATGGCCCAGTAATGCATGTATCTCCCGGTCTGTGCGGCTGGGCTCTGTCAAAGGGGGTGGACCAGGGGCGGTGTTTGGGTGGGGCAGGGGCTGGCCGGGAGAGCAGCCATTAGACCTTATCCTAGGGAAGTACACACCAGAACTTACTCCTGCTCCTCGGAGTGAGTAAGTTCAGCAACAATAAAAATGAGGGTAGTTAGGGTAAGTTTAGGGGTCAGGGTGGAGAGCGGAAAAGGGAGGCAGAGTAGATAGGGGTAGCGCGCGCATGTTATAAAATCGGGCATAGATTTGTTCATGCCGGGTTGCATGAACAAATCTATGCCTGCTTGCACCTTTTAAAATTTGGCCTTTCATGTGGACAAACAGTTATCGTAGGCATTTAGATAAAATGGAAATGTGAGGATTGTTTTGGTAAAAAAAAAAAAAAATTAAGTCTCTCTAAATACTGTAATTGTTGCAGTGTTTCATTCTTTTGTGTTTTCTATTTGTATAACCTCCCAGGATGGGGACTTGTCTATTGGAATGGTATGAATAATTATGTAATAGGCTAATATGATTATAATGTCTTTATTTCTTCATCCCAATATGTTGTCTAGGATTTTACTAAAATGTAAATGTTAAAATTCAATAAAGTATAAATAAAATGCAATCACAATAATAAAAACAAGGGCTGGCCTCAAAGAAAATTCATGGGTGATGCTTGACCTTGTTGACTTAACCTTTGGGACTACGGGATGCCAAGAATAAAGCAAGTAGCAAAAATAGCAATTAGACTATAGATAGTCTCATTTTAGGTGTGACTGTTAAAGTCCTTGTGGCCAAAACTCCCACAAATATTACGTATTAATTTGTAGACATAAATGAAATCTGTAAAAAACAATTTTGGAATATAAAAATAAGTCACAAACTGTTTTCTCAATATATGTTTTTAGAACTAAATTTACTAAGCCACGATAAGGTGATATCATGCATTAAACAGCGTGTAACTTGCATAAAATGCAGTTTATTGCACAATATCATTTCAATGTATTCCTCCTTTGAATGCATAAAATTGCCTAATGCATGCAAAGAAGGTTATGAATAAGCAATTAAATGTGTACAACACAACCCCCGGCCCGAGGCAAATAAGCCCCTTCAAAGACCTCCCCAAGCATCAACCCATGCTCTGGGCCACCACTGAACCCTAATGAACTAATTTGGAGCTTTGGGGTAGTTCAGGATGAGAGTCTGGCTTTCCTCCCCCAGACCATATGGGCCTTTTTTTTTAAGTTTGGAGGTGAGGGAAAGGGGCTGGGGGCCCACTAGACCAGGGATGTAAATTATTTGGGGCAGGGGGCTGAGATGGATTGATGCTGAGGGTGGGGGTCTTTGAAGTGAGGCATTTGCCTCATGTGGCGGGTTATGTTGTATATATAGGGGAGGGGTTTGGGAAGTGATGGGGCATCTTCTCGCATTTTAAAAGTTGATTTTTTTTTACCTTGTGGGGGTCACTGCCTCCTCTACAGGCAGCAGAAGTTGCAAATGTCCCCGGGGGCTTTTTAGAACATTTTGGGGAGGGATTTTTAGGCCTTGGCTGAGGTGGGTTGCCATCACATACTTTAGCCCAATATCATAGCACAAATTTGTATTGCTTGTTTTTCTCATGATAAAAAATTGTGCCATGTGAATGCCTCAATATTTTGTCAAGGAGCAAACTATTGCAGAACTGTCACCCCCATGATAAATTGTGTCTCCCCTGATAAAATAACACAGCATAGTAAATGACCTTGTTAGTTTATTACTAACATAGAAGAAAGAGGTGAACCTGAAATGAAGCAAACTTTTCAGAGCAAAAATGGTAGTATATACATATTTGAAAACAAAAACAAACTCCTTAAAAATTTTTATTTGGACACAAGAAGATGTTACGTTACCTCACAGCCTTGTCAGAGCTAAGGTAAGACAAGTTGGCAAGGAAACCACACAGACGACAAATCACAGGGCAGCATCTTTTTAATTAGCCTATAGCTATCTGGGTCAAGTGATACCATGAGGAGTCTCTTGGCCAGCAATCATTCAGAGAGGCAAAGACAAATGATATGAACCAGACATTTGCCAAGAGTATTCATCATCTGGAAAATTATCACAAGAGATTTAATTTTGTTCCTAAATTTAAGAAGAAAGTAGAAATGGAATCATACAATGAACTTCTGGATTAATGATACTTAACTTGTTAAATTTTAGTTGTCCAGATAATTTTGGAGAATTTCTAATAGCATGTTTAGTTTAATTTTAGAATACTTAACTAGTAACAACTAAATCAAGTCATTTTAACTTTACAAATTAGATAAGATTAGAAAATAATACAAAATGTTTCTCACCCATCTTATAAAGATATATATTTGACTAAAAAATGAAAAATAGAACCCAGTTTTCAAAGCTGTCCAAGATACATTACATTTACATTTATTTGATTTGTATTCTGCCTTTCAGCCACTTGGAAGCAGATTATATTGAGGTACTGTAAGTATTTCCTTGTTCCCAGAGGTTTATAATCTAAGGGGTAGATTTTAAAAGGTGCGTGCGCTACCCGGCATGCACACATGTATGCCCGATTTTATAACTTGCATGTGCAGGCGCATGCAAGTTATAAAATCAGGGGTTGGCACATGCAAGGACACCTTACACGTGCCGAACCCGCGCCAAGACTGCGTCGAGCCTGCGCCAAGCCACGTTGCCTTCCCCCATTCCCTACCCCCCATCCCACATCTTCCCTTCCCTTCCCCTACCTCCCCCGCCCTTTCCCCCCTACCTTTTTCTTTTTTTGATTCTTATTTTGAAACTTACTTCAGCCCTGGGGCTGAAGTAAGTTGCATGCTCCGGCTGACTGCTGGCGCGCAATCTCCCACACAGCAACAAATGACCGCTTTGCCGGGAGCCTCTGACCATGCCCCCTCAGACTGCCCCACCCTGCCCATACCCCGCCCCCTTCCTGCCCCTTTAGTAAAGCCCTGGGACTTACACGCATCCCAGGGCTTTATGTGCGTCGCCTGGCCTTTTGAAAATAGGCCCGGTGCACGTAACCCTTTGAAAATCCAGCCCTAAGGGCCTACTTTATTAAGGCTTTTCTCCCGTTACATGTCTGTGGGAAAAATGTGTAGTAAATGATAGAGATGTGCATTTGTTTATCACGAATTAGGCAATTTCATCAGGGGACCTGAATCACGAAATGGATTTTCCCCGAACATCGGGGAAAATTCATTTTTTGAGTTAGTGTGGGGGGGAGGAGCACATTTATTAAAAATAAAAAACAAAAAAAAAACCCACCCCAATCCTTCAAATTTACTGTATTACAATCCCCCCACCATCCCGATCCTCCCCAAAACTTACTAAAAGCCCTGGTGGTGCAGCGGGGTCTCGTGAATGCTCTCCCTCCAGGCTGTCAGGCTCTCGGGCCTGCTACGAATCAAAATGGTGCCAATGGCCCTTTGCCCTTACAATATCACAGGGGCTACCAGTGCCATTGGTTGCCCCTGTCACATGGTAGGAGCAGAAGATGGCACCGGCCATCCATTGCTCCTACTATGTGACAGGGGCCGACCAATGGCACTGTTAGCCCCTGTGATATCATAAGGGCAAAGGGCCATTGGCGCCATTTTGATTTGTAGCAGGCCCGATAGCCCAAGGGCCCGGAGAGAGAGATTGCTCGTGGGACCCCGCTGGACCTCCAGGGCTTTTAGTAAGACTTGGGGAGGAATTGGGATGGGGATGGGGGGTTGTAAGAAAGTAAAACTGAAGAGTTGGGGTGGTTTTTATCCGATTCATTTTTTTTTCCCCCCGTTTCATTTTTTTTTTCGATTCATTTTCCGACTCGTTTTCCCAATCCACGCCGACAAAAAATGATTCGCCAAAAAACAAAATTTTTGATGAAGCTCCCGAACCGAAATATGTCCCGATATGAAAAAATGAAGCTCATCTCTAGTAAATGATGCCCTAAGTTTGTACCTGAGGCAATGGAAGGTGAAGTGACTTGCCCAAGTTCAGAAGAAGTGGCAGTGAGAGTTCAACTCTGGTTTTTCTGGTTCATAGCCCACTGCTCTAACAATAATTTGCATGTGTAAATGGGTCTGTGGAGATATATGCTAGTATTTTAATCATTATATTTTATGCATATTTCTACCCTGAAAATAAATGTATCTGTTTCAGTACAAATGTATATTTATAATGCAGGAACATGTATTTGTCTGAAGGCTATTATTAGGAATGTGCATTTATTGAAACAAATTATTACATATTAATTTCATTCATGGACCCTCAAAATGAATGGACGGGGACCCACAAACAAAAAAAATGTGTCTATTTATTTTTCCCATTTAAGGCTATGGCCCACTGAAATCTATCTCTATATACTGCTAAGCAAAAAGAAACTGGTAACTATAGCAACCAACTCTTGCCTGTGTAATTTCACAGCCTTGTCAGAGCTAAGGTAAGACAAGTTGGCAAGGAAACCCCATATAGGACAAATCACAGGGCAGCATCTTTTTAATTAGCCTATAGCTATCTGGGTCAAGTGATAACTAACTGACCAATGCAAAAATGGCACGTAGCCTAGCGCCCAGCTTAATGAGTATTTGGACACATGTTTTTAACACGTGTCCATAACCCCTGATGCAAAAAGGGGATCAATGCATCCAAAATGCTCTTCTAAATAAAGGCTTTGCTAATAGCACTAATTACACATAAATGCCATGTAGATGAGGCTATAAGCTATTCCCCTGCAATACAAAAAATCTCCATGCACCCGAGGCTCTCTTTTTAACCTGTAAAATTGTACGCCTGCCTGGAGCAGGATTAAAGTCTTCCCGCACATCAAGGGTTCAACTTAAAAACAAAGAAAACCCTTGCTTTTCTGTGGTTCCTCCTACTTAGTATTGTTGTAATCCTAGGTTGGATGATCCACAGAAAGCAGCACCATACAAAAAAAAGTCTTGATTTAAAAAAAAAAAAAATTCAGGGTGCATAATATACACTCACAATATACATGCTCCGGGCTGTTGTATATTGTGCATGTGTATTGTGCTGATAAAATAGCTGCCATGGGAAAAAACGGACACTCGTAAATTGAGCATCTGTTTTCCTAACCTGTGCACAGCCATGTCTCCTGGGCACCCCATGCCATGGACACGCTAGGGATGCACTGAGAGGAGAGGATCACCTTGCTGGTGGCTGAAAGGAATCAGTAAGTTTTTGCTTGGGACATTGTCTTTTTTAAAAGTATTGGGACAAAGTTAACTATTTGGGAATATTATTTAGTGTGTTTGTGCCTTTAATAGTCAGAAAGACAGTGAATAAACAAGTTAGACTGTTTGCATTTTTAAATAGTCAATAAGGTAGCTAGTAAGCAGTAGGTAGTGTGTTTATTTTTAAAAGTCTGCAGAACTGAGTGTTCTCCAGACTTTTAAAGAACTGAGTGTTTGTATTTAATACAAACTGAGTGTTTGTAGTGAAAAAAAACAAACCATAAAAAAAGAAAGAAAAACCCAAAAAGTAGCCAGAAGCTAGAAATAAGGAAGGAGCAGTGTATACCTAAGTAAAAAAGTTGAAAAGTTCAGTTCAGTTACTCAACTTGGAAAGGTGTTGAGGTAGTGTGATTGGGTTTGAATAGGGACCAACATTTGTTAATCAAGAGAGCAGTAAGTCACTCTGGCTGACTAACTAAGTGTTAAGGTTGTGTGTTTGATGTGAATAGGTACCATTCTTGGTTAATCAGCACTGCAGTGAGTCACTCAGGAAAACTAACTGAAGTGTACATCTCCTAAGGGATTGTTTTGCACTAATTTACCTTAGAAGCACATTATATATTACAAGGGAAGTGTTAAGGTTGTGTGTTTTATTTAATTAGGTAACATTCTTTGTTAATCAGAACAGCAGTGAGTCACTCAGGAAAACTAACTGAAGAGTAAATCTCTAAAGGAACTGTTTTGTACTAATTTACCTTAGAAGCACATTATAAATTAGAAGGGAAGAGCTCAGTAACCCATATTCCAGTGGGAACACTGAGAGGAGAGGATCATCTTGCTGGTGGCTGAAAGGAATCAGTAAATTTTTGCTTGGGACATTGTATTTTTCAAAAGTATTGTCGCAAAGTTAACTATTTGGGAATATAATTTAGTGTGTTTGTGTGTTTGTGCCGTTAATAGTCAGAAAGGCAGTGAACAAACAAGTTAGACTGTATTTTTAAATAGTCAATAAGGTAGCTAGTAAGCAGTAGGTAGTGTTAGACTGTTTGTATTTTTAAATAGTCAGTCAATAAGGTAGCTAGTAAGCAGTAGGTAGTGCGTTTATTTTTAAAAGTCTGCAGAACTGAGTGTTCTGCAGACTTTTAAAGAACTGAGTGTTTGTTAGGAGAAGGAGTGAAGAATAGCCTGTGGGTGTTCTGGAGACGTTGGATTCTACTGACTTTACCTGGAATTGTTTCACTTCGAAGCCGGATAGGGTGAGAATTTGCTTTGCCCCGCCGGGCAGGATAATTTCCATGTCTGACATCATCCAGTGGGTACTATAAAATCATCCTGCACACGGCACGCAGTCAACGTTGGCGCTCGTCGCCCAAGCCATGCGCGCCTAAGGGGCGCATCTTTGTCTGACTGGCTCTCTTCACCCTTCTCCGTATGTAAGTAAATTAAGGTTTCTTTGTATATCCATTTTTGAGGCAGTATCCAACAATTAACATCATTGAAAGTGCTGTTAAATTCTCAATTTATATAATATATATTACTATTAATAAATGCCACATACTAAGAGGAAAGGACGTTTAAGGGAGATGGCAGCTGCAACTCCCTTGACATCCCCAACTCAAAGAAAAATTGAGAAATTTCTCAGACTAGCTTCAGGTAATTCTGAGAGAAGTGCTGCAAGCCATCCAGAGGAGCCTGGATTAGACCTGCCTGCTTCACCAATATCATTAAGTCCGGGAGCTCCGGCAACTCCAACCCCACCCTGTCAGGATATGTCGCAAGCCAAGTCATCGCTTGCTAACACTCCAACTGGACTTTTGGAAGAATCTTCCAATATATTTTCAGTAGAGAGGGAAGAACCATCCTTGAAGGGAGGATTGGATGGACAACCCAGTACACTTACAGAAGTGATGAATTCTGGGTTGATAGACTCATCTGCAATATCCCCCATGAAGAAGCTACAGAAACCTTCTGAGATAACATTAGACTCAGTCTGGACTGCTAGTGTTACACTAGAAAATGCTATTTCAAAATTAACTACCATTACTTTACAGATGAATCAGCGTGTTGAGTTAAATGAGGAAAAAGTAAAGAAATATAATGAGAAATTGGTAGATGTTGAGCAAAAGGTGTCTCAAATACAAAAGATACAAGTTAATCTAATTCAGGGGGGAAAATTACATACTAGGAATCAAGAGAGATTAGAAAATGAGGTGAGATATCTAAATTTAAGGGTTATACATTTTCCATTAATTAGATTTTCATCATTACAAGATCAGTTTAGGAAGTATATGTTAGAAATTTTACAAATACCATCAGAAGCTTCTCCTCCTATTTCTAAAATATACTTCATAAAATCAACCAATCTTTTGAAGGAACAGTCATCTCCCTTAGATATCTCTCAGGTATTAGAATCCTCTAGTGAAGAAGTGGTAGAAAGAAAAGGGACGGTCTTGGTTAAATTCGTATTTCCCTCTGATAGGGACAATGTTTTAAGATTGTTCTTTAGAAACAGATTAGTGAAATTCCATGACCATCAAAATTGGATTTTCCCCGACATCACAAGAGCGACACAAATGAGATGGAAGCAATTTCTAGATATGAAAGCACTTGCTGAACAAGTGGGTGCTCACTTGTTAATTAGATATCCATGCAAATGCTTAGTAAGCTATGAAAACAATATATATATATATTTTTTTTTTGAGCCAGAAGATTTAAAATCTTTTCTAGAAGCAAAAAAGTTATTGGGGAATAAAGCAGAGTGAGACTTTAGTTGTCGATTTTGAATGATGAGAAGCTTACACTTTCATTTTCTTTGCATAATATAATTTCCTAAGTAAGCTCCTTATTGAACTTGGGATATCTGTCTTGATTTCATGGTAACTAAGATATCTAGTTTAAGTTTTAGTTTGTTTTTCCTTTGTAAAGATTAGATGATTGATGATAATGAAACATTCTTATGATATGGATATCTGTATTGTTAATGACTGTATATGTCATAAATATATATAAATGAATAAAATATAAATAAATAAAAAAGAACTGAGTGTTTGTATTTAATACAAACTGAGTGTTTGTATTGAAAAAAAAAACCCACAAAAAAAGAAAAAAAACCCACAAAAAGTAGCCAGAAGCTAGAAATAAGCTAGGAGCAGTGTACGCCTAAGTAAAAAAGTTGAATAGTTCAGCTCAGTTACTCACCTTGGAGAGGTGTTGAGGTAGTGTGATTGGGTTTGAATAGGGACCAACATTTGTTAATCAGGAGAGCAGTGAGTCACTCTGGCTGACTAACTAAGTGTTAAGGTTGTGTGTTTGATGTGAATAGGTACCATTCTTTGTTAATCAGCACAGCAGTGAGTCACTCAGGAAAACTAACTGAAGTGTAAATCTCTAAAGGAACTGTTTTGTACTAATTTACCTTAGAAGCACATTATAAATTAGAAGGGAAGAGCTCAGTAACCCACATTCCAGTGGGAACACTGAGAGGAGAGGATCACCTTGCTGGTGGCTGAAAGGAATCAGTAAGTTTTTGCTTGGGACATTGTCTTTTTTAAAAGTATTGGGGCAAAGGTAACTATTTGGGAATATTATTTAGTGTGTTTGTGCCTTTAATAGTCAGAAAGGCAGTGAATAAACAATTAGACTGTTTGTATTTTTAAATAGTCAGTCAATAAGGTAGCTAGTAAGCAGTAGGTAGTGTTAGACTGTTTGTATTTTTAAATAGTCAATAAGGTAGCTAGTAAGCAGTAGGTAGTGTGTTTATTTTTAAAAGTCTGCAGAACTGAGTGTTCTGCACACTTTTAAAGAACTGAGTGTTTGTATTTAATACAAACTGAGTGTTTGTATTGAAAAAAAACAAACCACAAAAAAAAGAAAAAAAAACTCCAAAAGTAGCCAGAAGGTAGAAATAAGCTAGGAGCAGAGTATACCTAAGTAAAAAAGTTGAATAGTTCAGCTCAGTTACTCACCTTGGAAAGGTGTTGAGGTAGTGTGATTGGGTTTGAATAGGGACCAACATTTGTTAATCAAGAGAGCAGTGAGTCACTCTGGCTGACTAACTGGTTAGACTGTTTGTATGATTTTTTACCCACCAAGTTGTACATGTGCATGCGATGCAAAGAGCTCCTGGCTCTCAGAGAACGAGTCCAGTCTCTGGAGGCTAGAGTGGTAGACCTGGAGGAGCTGAGGCAGACAGAGAGGTATATAGATGAGACCTTCAGGGACATAGTAGTCAAGTAAAATGTGTCTATTTGTGGATGATACTAAAATCTGCAACAGAGTGTACACGCTGGAAGAAGTAGAGAGATTGAGACGTGATTTAAGGAAGCTTGAATATGGTCAAAGATATGGCAGCTGGGATTCAATGCCAAGATGTACAGAGTCATGCATCTGGGGTTCGGTAATCCAAAAGAACTGTATGTGATGTGCACGTAGCAAGAGAGGGACCTTGGGGTGAAATTGTCTAGCAATCTGAAGATGATGAAGCAATGTGACAAGGCAATAGCTAAAGCCAGAAGAATGCTGGGCTGCGTAGAGAAAGGAATAACCAGTAAGAAAAAGGAAGTGATAGTCTCCTTCTGGATAGTCTCCTTCTGGTGATAGTCTCCTTCTGGTGAGGCCTCACCTGGAATACTGTGTTCAGTTCTGGAGACCGTATCTCAAAAGGGACAGAGACAGGGAAACCAAAATGGTGGGAGGTCTCCATGAAATGACTTTTGAGGAGAGGTTGAAGGAACTAAATATGTTTACCCTGGAGGAGAGGAGGTACAGGAGAGATATAATACAGACCTTCAGATACTTAAAAGGTGTTAATGATGCATATTTGTCAAACCTCCATTGGAAATAAATCAGTAGAACTAGGGGTCACAAAATGAAACCCCAGGGAGGATGACTCAGAACCAACGTCAGAAAATATTTCTTCACAGAGAGAGAGTGGTGGATGCCTAGAATGCCCTTCCGGATGAGGTGTGAAAACAAAAACAGTGAAAGATTTCAAAGTGGCATGGGATAAAAACTGTGGATCCTTAAAGGCTAGAGGAAATGAGTGCTTGGGGGTAATTTTCTGGTGTGGCAGTTACTACCCTTAACCAATAAACCTTCATACTGTTGATGCAACTCATTATTGCTCTCTGCTTTAATGGCAGGGGGAAAAGAGGAAAAGGGGAATTAGTTTCGGACAGCAACTAACAAGGTCATTGAATTTTACAGTCTGAGAAAACAAATAAGCATGAGGGTAACTAGCTGATACAATTGTTACAATCCTTAACCAATAAGCTTTAAACTTGTGATGTAACTCCAACATTGCTTTCTGCTTCAATGTCAAGAGATAAGAGATGACGAGGAATTGGACTCAGACAGTAACCAACAAGAGTCCTCACTGTAATGGTTTGGGAAATTAAGTATAGGGGTAACTTGTATGCCATGGCAGAATCCACCCTCTGATGCTATCATTATAGAGGAGACCTGTATGGTGTAGCTGATGTTACGTGTGCCATCTGCAGCAGACCCACGGCATGGCCCCCTCACCTTTCTACAGTGACTCCAGCTTCTGGTTCCTCCTTGCTGGTGGCAGTAGGCCGTCAGCTCCGTCCTTGGGCCTTCCCCGGTGCTTACAGCCCTTCCGCAGTTCCTGGTGTTCCCGGTCCTGCGACCACTTCTCATCGGGCCTCTCTGCGTGGCCCACGGAGAGATGCTGCTACTTGTACCACGCCCCTCCCTAGGCGCGCGTGTGTGCACCCTTGGAGTTTAAGTAGGGACCGCGGCGGGAACCTAGTCGTGGCCCCAGATGATGACGTCAACTCAGCTACAGTATTTAAGTGCAGGCTCCACTCCCTAGCGTTGCCTTTGTAACAGGTCTCCTCACGTTTTGAGTACTCGTTACCTCCTAGAAATGTGTCTCTTCTCTACGTTCCTGTTCCTCTTTGTTCCCGGTTTCTGTCTCCTTGTTCATGCCTTGTTTTATTCCTTGGATTGCTTACATAGACTTTGACTCTGCTTAACCTGACCACACCATTGACTCTCTCCAAGCCCGGACCTCTGCTTTGCCTGACCATGCCATTGTCTCTCTCCTAGGCCGGACCTCTGCTTCGACTGACCACACCATTGACTTTCTCCAAGCCCGGCCCTCTGCTTCACCTGACCATGCCATTGACTCTCTCCAAGTTCGGACCTCTGCTTTGCCTGACCACGCCATTGACTCTCTCCAAGCCCTGACCTCTGCTTCGCCTGACCTCGCTATTACCTATCTCCAGACCCAGACCTCTGCTTCACCTGACTATGCTATTGCATATCTCCAGACCCAGACCTCTGCTTTGCTTGACTCTGCTTGACTATCTCTGTGATCAGACCTCAGCCTTGTTTGCCACTGCCATCAGATTGTTGCCAGCCCTGACCCAAGCCTGTTCTTCAACGCCTCTCCAGCTTAATCCCTGGACGTAGTTTACTCAGGCTTCGGCCTGCTCTTGCTTGAGCACCCCCTGGCTGCCTCTGTTCCATTGGTGCCCGGGTTTCCAGGACACAACCCTGTCCAGAGAAAGACTGTACCATCTCTCACCTGCTGTCTCTGGGCTGAACCGACCCTTACTTCAACTACACACAGAGGCCCACATAAGTCCTGCTGGTCCCAGCACCCAAAGTCTCAACCCATGGGGAACGAGGGCTGATATAGGTGAAGCTCCAGCGGCCTCTGTCTGTCAGCCCACTCCGCCTGCTGATGGTGGGGACCCGTAGGTCCCTACCTACAGGTTGTGTCAACCCCACCTTGGCCCAAAGGTCCACCTCCAGTGCAACAGCTGATGTTACCATAAAGCTTGCTGGACAGACTGGATTGACCATTTGGTTCTTTTCTGCCATCATTTTTATGTTTCTATGTTTCTATATGTTAACTTAATTGGCTAACTCCACTCCTCCCCTGAACACCTACTGCCCACTCCAGGAATGCCCCTGACATATCTGGCTAAATTTTAAAGAGTTATCCAGCTAGAATTTAGCCAGATAAGTCACTGAATATCATGGCTAAGCCATTTAGACAGATACATTTTCGGTTATCTATCTAAATGGCTTTTGAATATCTACAAAACTGCATGTCCTCTGAAAACTCAGTAAACACAATATACGAATTCACAGGTCCTTGGGCAATTTATCCATGCCACATTATCTTTTTATTGTCAACAAATTATTACCACCAATTTTTTCACACAAACTCTGTTACATACGTGGACCCTTCCCTACATTTCCTGTACTAGTTATACCTAATTACTAAAAATCACCCAATCATGCTTTACCCTTCAATCACTTTAATCATACCATACATGTATCCCACACATTCAACATTTATCCTTCACATAAAATATGAAAATCCTAAAACTTGTTTTGCACAGGTACAGTCATAATTACTTATAACAAATTCAGTGCAGATATTTTTCAAAAAGAAAATTTCCTGCTCTTAAACAAGACAATTACAATTACAATTCAAGCTAGTATCATTATATACAATTATCTTCATATACTCCTATAATTGTATTCTACTGTCCACATGTATTCCTGTGATCTTTTCCAATGAAAGCTTTGTTTCACCCTAATACTTAGGGCTTCTTCAGGGATATCACTCTTTTATATTTCCATACATATCTTGATTTGTTGCTTCAATTATAAAGTCTAGCCCATGTGTTCACAGCAAATGGTCCATTCTATAATGTTGTATTATTTCAATGTCAACTTGACTGCATTCCTCTGTTTTGTATACTTAATGCTTCCAGCTAATCAAATTGCTTTCTTGTAAATTGTATTTAGACATCTCACTGTATGCTCAGCTTCCTTCACACATTGCACCATTAACTGTGTAGAACACTGCTTCAACACTGCTTGTTTCCACAATTTTTTTGACCTGGCATCATCTCACTGGGCCTAATTTGCAGATTAGGGGCTGGTAAAAAAAAGACTTATTTATAGAAGGCATTTTCCCCTCCTCAAATTGCAATATTTCAGAAAATATTTCTTAAGGGTTTGATAGGAGTTTGATAGGAGTTTTCAATGAGGTCAGAGTTGAGGCAGCAGCGAACCCAGGTGCCAGCAGGAGCCGAAGATCTGGAGGGCTCAAAGAAACGTCCCCTGGTGAAACTGGTGCTCCCTCACTGGATTTTGCAGGGGGGGCTAGGCGCCCCCTCAAGTGAAGCCGATCCAAAAGCGGTAATCAATCGCTAGCCATGGGGAAGAGGACAATCCGAAGGAAATATTCGGACCTTCCCCTTGCGTTTAGAGGGCATCTTAATGGTAATTTAATAGAGGAAGCAAGGAGCGAATGAGCACGTCTGGTTCAAGCCACCATCTTGCTCCTCAGCCATTTCAGTTTTTAATAGCCAGTGCTGCTGCTGTTACAAGCCAATCTTGGTGCCTTATGGTGTTTCTTTCACTGCTTCAGCTGCCTTCTTGGTGCTTTCCAAATCCCCTTCCCCCTGTAGTACTTGATCTTGCCTTGGCCATTCCAGTGCTTTTCCCTTACCTTACTATCTTTAATAGTTTCATGCCCTTTTGGACATTTTCTTCAAACTCTGTTCCCTTACCATTATTGCAATTATTGGTCTCATTCAGTATTTAACCATGGATTATACCACAACAAAATATAAGAATTTCAGAAGTGTAATGGAGGCAGTATTTGTAATAACTGATTCAGAAGAAAAAATTGATTCCTGAATCATAGGATAATAAACAACGAGTGGCTAAAGAACATTTGGTGCTTCTAAGCAGCATCTTAGCCTCCAGTGATAATCAACTCCAAGCCTTAACAGCCAGCTTCTTCACCTTATCATGCTATATGGAAATGACATCAGTTCTTCTCTAGGGATTTTCTCTGGTTTCTCCTTACATACGGCTTTCTACCAATTTGTATGGTGCCTTTTACTCCTCATTTAGAGCCTTGGGGTATTCTTGCCAGTCAGGGACTGCTTTGCACATCACATAATGCTTTGGGGTCTTTATGCCACTGTTTCACTTGCTTTCATCCTTTCACTGCCTTTAGTGGTTTTCTGCCTCATTTGGTGGTTTATTTCCCCCTCATAGTGCCTTGAGCTCTTCATGCCATAGTCAATGCCTCTTTGCCCCTCTAATACAGCCATGGGGATTCATGCCATTGTTCTCAGGGCCATTTGCCCCACATTTGCAGCCTTTAGGTGATCTGGCCTGACTTGATGCTGTTTTGCTCCTCTGACAGTGTCATGGAGAACTCCAACCTCTGCTGGTACCATTTTGCCCCATTGCAGATCTTTGGCCTCTTCATTCCTACTTTTAGGTCATGTTGGCATAGTTTTGATATATTAGCATCCCTTAACCATTCTGATAATGTCTACCCATCAGTTTCATTAAAAATGAATAGAAAATCCAGGTTTGTAAGCCCAAAATAGCCTGCATTGACTAGAATGGTAAACAAATTAACCAATAAAACATTTGTCTATGGCCTAGAAAACAAATGAATAAACTGAAATTAATTTTAAGATTCTATATATCCCTAGCCCTTATGCTGTTTGGAAGTCTTGTGACACTTTCCAGTAAGAATAACACACTGCCTCACAGTCTGGGGGTGTTCAAAAATAAATCTTTTGCTAAAATAACTGGTGCAGATGAATAAAATCAATAGAATAAACACTGAGGCAATCCATACAGAAAAAGATGGTACACAGTCCAAAAAAGTTACTATAACTGCAAAATCTTCACACATTAGGTATTTTTGTTCTGCACTACCCACCAATTCTGAGTAATCTTAAGAGAATGGGACCCTCCCAGTGTTCTCCCTTTTTTGGTAACTGCTTTCTGGTGTACAGATCGATGTAGTCTAGTAACTGAACAGGAACACACTCTGAAAACAGATTGAGTTTCTGATGATTCCTTCCAGGCATCAGTTTTGAAAGTAGATCTCCCAATCTGACAGTTTTTACTCTGCCTCCTACCAGAAATTCACTCTATGAACCTTAAGGAAAATCTTCACGGGGGCTAACTGTCCTTTCACTATTCTTCACCTGTTTTTGTTTTCTCAATCTCAGGATCCTCCTGGGACTCCAAAACTTCTCCTGTAAGGTAGCCTCAGCCACCTTCTCAAGAGAACATGAACCAATGTGGGCCCATGAGTTTTGTTAAACACACGCTCCTTCACAAGACTCCTCACTGAGTGGTATCAGAAAACACACTCATCTGCTGAATATAGTAAGGGACACTTTGGTAAAAGACTTAAATCTGTTCTTATTATTGCCATCTCTATCTATCCCAAGCATGCTTAAATTCTGTCATAGTACTGAGCTCCACCACCTCTGTTGATAGGGCTAATCCAGGTGCCCACCACCCTCACTGTAAAGAAGTATTTCATAAGGCATTAGTTAATGTTGCGATCCCCCCTGCTGCTGCGCTGCAGGAGGTCTCTTACCTTCCTCCAGAGGCCGCTCTGAAGCCAGGGCCTCGCCTGCGCATCATCCAGGACTTGCTCCAGGGCCTGAGAGGCCTAGCTGCTCCTGAGGCATGCCTGTGGCTTGCAGCCTCAGTGTTTGGACTTCCTGTTGGGCGACGCCCTTCCCTAGGGGCTGGCCCGCAGCTCTCTACCCTAGTTATAGGACCAGCGGTGGGCGGTCCTGGCAAGCTCCTCCCAAGGAGTTGCCTTCTACCTCCAGTATTTAAGGACTTTCTGTTCACTGTGTCTTCGGCCTTTGGATCGGGCTCTACAGTAGTCTGTAACCCTGCCGATCCAGGTCCTCCGTGGCTCCGACTCCTGCTTGTTGTCAGCCTGCCTTGACTCCGGTCCGTGACTCCGACTCCTGCTTGTCTTCAGCCTGCCTTGACTCCGGTCCGTGACTCCGACTCCTGCTTGTCTTCAGCCTGCCTTGACTCCGGTCCGTGACTCCGACTCCTGCTTGTCTTCAGCCTGCCTTGACTCCGGTCCGTGACTCCGACTCCTGCTTGTCTTCAGCCTGCCTTGACTCCGGTCTGTGACTCCGACTCCTGCTTGTCTTCAGCCTGCCTTGACTCCGGTCCGTGACTCCGACTCCTGCTTGTCTTTGGCCTGCGGATCAGGTCCTACAGTCGTCTGTATACTTGCTGATCCAGGTCTTCCGTGATCACTTATGCTTTGATGGATCCCTGTCCAGTGTCCTTGCCTGATGTCTGCTCCTGTTTCGGCCAGCCGAGGGGGCTTCGGATGTGAGTATCCCAGCATCGGAGTTCCTGCTCGCCTGGGTCTTCCCCGCACCCTCCTTCTCAGCGTGGTCCGCGACCAGCCTTCCTAGGCTGTGTAGGGCGCGTCTGGGACAGGGTGGTCCGCGACTCAGTCCCACGGGTGGGCTGAGTAGGGCGCCCTGATGGACAGTGCAATGTTCCTGTCCAGCCTTGTCTTCAGTGTCTGCTTCAGCCCTTGTCCGGATGTCTACCTGTCTCTGCCTTGACCTGGTTCCTGAGCCTTCTGTCCTGTTGGGCCCTGGTGTGGCCAACAGGAGGGATTCGTCCCACGGGCTCTTGAGCTTCTGCCAGCCGAGGGGGCTTCGGATGTGAGTATCCCAGCATCGGAGTTCCTGCTCGCCTGGGCCTTTCCTGTGTCTCGCTTCAGCCCTTGACCTGATGTCTCCGTCTTGCTTCTGCCCCGTTTGATGTCTTCTGTTTAAGGACTCTGTCTGCCCTCACCCCTGTCCGGCCTGCTGCCCATTGCCGTTCCCTGTGGCAGGTCCGAAAGAGCCGGGAACAGTCGGAGGACCGTTCATTAGTCAACTTCCCCGTGTTGGCTACCATGGGCATGCAGGTCCAGCGGAGGGCTGGACTTCCTGCTTCTGTTCCTGCCTGCCTGGCTCACCATGCCTGCTCAGCTCACCTCCCACGGTGTGGCCTTGGGCTCCTCCTGGGGTCCTGCCGTGGCCCAAGGGCTCACCACCCGCCCGAGACGACCACGCCCGCGCGCGCTCGTAACAGTTAATGTCAGGATTGCAAACGAGTTAAGACATAGCAAATGCAGTAGGAAACCAAAAAAACATTATTTGATCAAAAACAATGAAAAAAGCTATAACCACATTTGAATCACTCTTATTTTATGCACACTGACACTTTCTCGCTGATATACAATATATTAATTTTAGTCTTAACAAATGCTAGCTTTCTTTCTGCTATATAGACAAAGCCATTACTAGTCGCTTAGATGGAAAATATAGTGTGGGTCACTGCTGTAGGATTTCTTTATGCTATCAGGTGTAAGCTGTCTTCATCCTTCCTGCTAGCACACTAACGGGTGTCATCCACAGCTCCACTTATCTATTCTTTCTTCTTTTTTTCTGTTTAAATTTTTTCCCATTTTAACTTTTCTGGTCTACTTTTCTTTCCCGTCTCTTTCTCTCTCCCAGTTTCTGTGCACTTTCTCCCAATATAGAAAGCGTTAATCTCAACCTTCCCCTACAAGAGCTTTCTAAAATAATGGTTGAGAGTGTGTTCCAAGGATAGAAAGCTCATGATATAGAGTGCCACAAGATGGTCATATTTTCAGAATATCAACAATAAACATGCATGAGATGAGTCTTAATGCAATGAAGGCAGAGCATGTAAATGCATAGCATTAATATTTCAGTGTAGATATCTTTGAAACCTGTCCGGCTTGTGGCACTCGAAGATTGGTGTTTCTGACCCATGATGTACACAGAAGCTAGAAAGTCTAAAATAATGCAACAATGCTCATTCTTTCATCAGCAATTCAGACATACTAATGGAAACATGCTATGGATTTGCGCTTTGCATTTCTGGTGCTCTGCCCCTGACTAATAGTTTCTGGACGATTTTAATTTTATCCCCCTTTAACTGACATCTAGGGATTTATTTTTCAAAGTGAGCAAAAGAAATGATTAAACAATTTGCTGAGTTATGCATCCATCTTGTCCACATAATTAATTGTGCAATTCCTAAATTGAAATGGGCACATAAATAAAATTGTGCATGTATCATAAAAAGTAAAGAAATAGATTAAATAAGTGCACATCTTGATATATGCAAGCATTTGTTTTCTTCCCTTTGAAAACAGAGCCCCTACAAGACAATAAGGAAGTTATTCACCCTCCTTATACTCTGACTTACATGGATAGGTGGTAACTACACAAATTATTTTTCCAGTTGCATATAAAATGATAGAGCTGTAGAAATGATCATTAGGGTTATTACTACTATTATTATTATATGCTGCCTGCAAAACAGGAAAAAACTTTGGTCAGATTTGGGGCAGTTTTGAATCCCTTTAAAAATGGAGGGGCCGTGGACACCATGTGTACTTTTCTATCTGCAAACTTTTCACGGGCCTTGCAGCAGTGACAGTCTTTGGTTTCAAAATGAACTTGCCACAGTCATTGGCTGGCTCCACTGTCCCCTGCTCCCAGAGCATCCCTTTTTTTCCTGTGGGGGAGGACTGTTTCATGGATATTTGCCCTCATTGTAAACCTAAATTAATCATTAGAATAGATGCATGCATTTCACTGAATCGTCAAGCCACTGCAGACAGTGGGCAGTGCGGAAATTAGTTTGGGTCTTTAGAACTTACAGTGCTTGAATTTTAGCCAAGCTATTTGAGATGCCTTTTATTTCACCTCTCAGTTCAACAATGAAAAATCCAGATAGGAAGGAGCTAACAGGTTTTCTAAGAACATTAAACTTTTTGTTTATCAATTCTAGTCAAGGGGCCTAACATATTTCCCCAAGGTTAAGTATTTAAAAAGCTCTTGCTGATTTAATCATCTGGAAGATATCCTGTTTACTCATAATTTCTTTCCTCAAGTCCTTCCCCCACCCCCAGATTTTTCCTCATTATGAATGTGAACAATTTAAGAATATGTAACTTTTTTTTGAAGATGTGACCTTCAGGTGAGGTGGTTTCATTTCTAGTAATCTCTTGGCCTGAATATATTTACTTTGCATTTCTTATTTATGGAATGCTGACAGAAACATCAGTAGGAAAGATGAGGCTTACAAAAGAAATATGCAGCATATAGCCTATTTTTCCCTTTTTTTTTTTTTTTTTATAAGAACCATGCCAGAGATCTCAGGGGGTTTATGTGCTTATCATTTCTTCCTTCTGGCTTGATCTCAGTTGGGGGGCAAAAAAGGCCTTCCGGCCACTAATGCAAATGAATCTGCTCACTGCATACTGAAGAATGCACCTTCCCAAAAACTGTATTATTATGTGATTCAAGTGGTGAGTGTAGGAGCCAAGTGCCGAAAATTTGTAAATTATTTTTTCATGTTCTGAAGAGAAATAAGAAATCAGTGCTCCCATATCAACTGTGAGCAAGCTTTTCATCTTTTGTTGAGGGGCAAGGATATCGGTTCTTCCCCTGATAGATTTAGAATACTGTAGCAAGAACATTTAGCAGAGGAACTCTAGCAAATACTATTATATAGCAAGAGGTGAGGAAGGATGGATCCTGAGAGGACCAACAATATAGTTGGTGCTTGAGAATGTTGTAGTCTGGCTATAGAGTTCTTGGGCTGATATGATTAATAGCAAAATATACTAATATTTATGTTCTGTAAATCCAAATAATTTATTCAAAAACTAATTCGTTTCATTTTGTAGCATCTGAAGAATGGACCAATATGAGCTCAGTAATATCTTTGGGTAGTTCTTATATTGTCATCTACAAACAAATCCTATTTTCTCCAGGACCAAAAGAATGGCTAGAGCCCTGCATAAAGGAGCAGATATGCCAGATAGATAGATAGATTTGCTGTCACCTAATTGCTGTGAGAAATTAAGGGGCTGCCTTACAAAGACTTATTTTTCCTGTGACCTTGGGAGACAAGCTTAGTAAATCAGGTCCTAAGTGACACTAGATGTTCATTTTATTTTCTCATTGATATTTTGATCTCAGCATTCTCTTCAGGGATTCATATATGATTTGACATAGCATTTTGACCACTGATGTGCAATTTAATTATTGTTTGCCAATTGACAGTAAGACATGGGAATATGAAACTTATCCCTTGATTATGTGCTTATTATTTGTTATCCGCAACACATTGTTGAGGTGAATTCAAGCAGCCACACATTCTTTTTGTTTTTGTAGTCTCTCCATGGTGCCTCAATGGCTTGCAAGCCCAAGCTACCTCTCTTCTATACTCCCATTGATCTGGTGGACATTAGTGTAGAAATGGCTGGATTGACGTTTCTGAATCCTTTTGGGCTGGCAAGTGCTCCTCCATGCACGAGTGCACCAATGATTCGAAGAGCCTTTGAAGCAGGATGGGCTTTTGCCTTGACAAAAACGTTCCCTCTGGATAAGGTAGGCACATACTTTAAAATAAATAAATATGATAATATTTATGCAAAAATGAACCATTTTAAAGAACATATATACTATATCTATCTTTCTATATATAAATAGATATGGAAGCATATTAGTCTCACTGTTGTTAACAAGGACAAGTTTAAAACTGTGGACTACAATCCTTAAAAATGACAAGCAGTTGCATGCTGTTTTGTACAAATTAATCCTCACTCATCTCCAAGATTTGCAGGTATTTAATCTCTGTCTGGTGAGAGTTGGTAGTGATGGTAGTAAGGAGGGAGCAGTAGAAACTGCAGGGACACAGCTACTTTTCCTGGAAAACGGGTAACACCAGACTTCTGAAAATGTTGAACCTTATAATTATTTAACTCTGTTATTAGGGGACATTTGTTTTATATTTTTGTGGCTAAAATCTGTTTGTGAAAAAAGCTAGAGCTGTGTATTTCCCAGAGCTACAATAAATTAGGATTTTCTATTTTAAAGGCTCATGACAGTTTTTTTTTTTCTACCAAATAAAACTCTTCCTGGCTGTCAGCTTTGTCAGCAGATCTTTCTGTAAGACTCCCTTGTTCCAGCCATCAGTACTCTGGCCAGCCTGTCATTATGGGAGCAGTTTTCCAAATACTTGCAGTTGTAAAGTATGTAATGTATGTAAACATATGCCCAGGGATTTCAAAGAAAAACTCCTGCGTGTACTTTCCTTCCCCTGACCTAAGCTCACCCTTTTTTCCCATGGGTAAACATGCATGTGTGAACTACACACATTAGTATGCGTCATTTTACCTGCACGGGGGTGGAAGGGCTGAGGGTAATTTTCAGGCAAGCTTTTTACTTGGGGAAACACCTGTTTACGCACATAAAAGGTGTGGGAGATTACCCTCCCTATACATATATAATAGAGAGAGAGGAAGAATAAATATGATCCAACTTTGTTAATCAGCAATTCAGGAATTACAATACAAGGAATTTTATCATTTCTTGAGCCAGCAATGTGATTATTATTTAAAGCAAGGGTCACAGTTCACACTGGGGAGATAAGACTTTTATGACAAAGACAGCTACATTAAGCTTGATGGGTTTCCTAGACATAACTGGAAGAATGGCAAAAACTGGGACATCCTCCAGCCACCCTTAGAATGAAGCAGTATAGACATGGATGAAAAAAAATGACTTGCTTGAAGACATTGCTTTTGATGCATCTCCAGGATCAGGATCTTTCCAATATACTTTCTTCACACAATGGATCTGATTTATCATTCCTTGTGTATAAAAAGCTTTCTGAAAAAAAAAAAACATTACAAAGGAAGAAATAAGTAAATCACTGAAAGCCTAACCTCTATTCTTGCTTACCAGCTCTCTTTCAATTAATGCTGCTAGTGGGATGAATCCAAAATATTTCAGTTGGTGACAGCATTGTAAAAGGAATGGGTGCAGGGCTAGGAGGATATGCATTACTTAGTTGGAATTACTGCACTGTAACTGCTTTATTATGCCCTAGACAAGATGTAAACCTTTATTGTGTTTCTTTCCCTGAGTTGTAAAGCTGATGGATGTACAAAAAATTAGTTCAATAGCAAAAATGCTTGTTCTTATTTAGACATTTTCCTCTCTAGTTCTGATTAATCAGAGACATCTGTCTTTGCTCTGCTGGTGACATGCATTGATTTGTGAGGCTGTCGCTTCCAATAATCAGCACCAGTGACTTCACCTGATGCAGTAGCTGAAATAATTGTATGGGTTAACTTCACTACATATCTCTTTTCTGATCCATTCATGCTATTGTAATCTTAGTTAACAACTGAAAAGTAATTAGCATGTTTATGTGCAAGCTCCACATTCTTCCCTGCCAACATTTTAAATTGCATGATGTTACGTCTATACCACGGGCCTAATTCAAAACCCAATTAAGATAGAAGGGGAAAAGCTGAATCGCTCAATCTAATTGGCTGATCTGGCCTAGTCTGATATGCAGATTCTCTCAGCTGTGAAATAAAATGCATGTTGAACCTGGGTAGAGAGCTACAAAAACATTTTTCAAAGCAATAAGTATAACAAGTGAAAACTGGAGTCTTTCACCATTACAAATTTTGTGAAAAGTTATCTCTTTGCCTTAATGTTTTGATGCAAATTCTTGAAAGCATATTAAAAATGGCCAATTGATTTTCACATTTTTATAATAATTTTAAAAATGTCACATAATTTGCATTTTTTTCTAGATATTATAAGGTTGATATTCAAAAGGAGCTAAGTTCTAGACCCCTAAGTTAGGTACCTATGTTTGGCAACTATTTTCAGCCAAACTGTGAATCCTATATTTTAAGCTGAAAATTAATTTAAATTTAGGGATCTAACCTAAATTTAGGCCTGCTATTCATTTGCCTAGATTTAGACCCCTAAGTTAAGTGTCAATTTCTGAAAAATGAGTACTAAGCCGCTAACTTTCTTTCCCTGCCCTAAGTCTGTTCTTGTATCCACCTATTTTCTAGGATCCCAAATTTAAAAGACTAGTGAAACTAGAACCCAGGGACAGTAACTATGAAACAGCCACACGGGCGCAAATGTACGCGTATGTTGGCTCATGCCAAAGGACATGGCCATATTATAACATATGTGTATATATGCCTGCATGGTATAAAATAGGCTGTACGTGCATACTTGTGCACACAATTTTATTTATATGGATGTGTGCACAAATTCCACCTCTACCACATAAGTTGGGGAATTTTAGTAGACATGAGCGCTGACGCAATTACCAGTTTCCCCAGTTCGTTCCCAGTTCGCCCACGTAAAGGTAGGACTTCCTAACTCCCCTAGTTAATTAGCCTCCCTTTTACCTTGTTAGCCCCTAACCTTAAAATCCCTCTGACTAGCCTAGGTTTTTTTGTTTTAGGACTTACACGTCATCCATAGCAGAAGTAAAGTTACACGGTAGGAGACCCCGGCACACACTTGTGTATATAAGTATTTATGCGCTGGTCTCATTCATAAATCCTGGAATATGCAGACCATGCCCACACCCCACCCCTTTTTCTGAAAAAATCATTTGTGCATGTACCAGGAGATATGCACGGGCATGGGCACCTTTTAAAATTGCCATGGCGTGCGCCGGACTGACTTCTGCGCATTTCTCCTGGCTTTGGCAAATGCCGGGCTTTTAAAATTCACCTCTAAATTTAGAAACTCAACCACTGTAAATTTTCAAAAGGTCCAAAAGTTAGGAGCCTGAACCCTTTGAAAACTGGCCCCCTGTAAGGCAAATGTCCAAAGCCATGTAGTTGGATAATGCACAAGTTATTTCACCTAATAGGGAGTATCCTCAGTACTTGTCCAACTTTTAGGATTTGTATTATACTTGATCACCAAGAAAAATGAAATCAATAGCAGATGTACAAGTTGATATTGAATTATATATAATCTATCATTTAAATTTGCCATCAAACCAAGCTAGTCAATGTAACACCAGTTGTGAAAGGGCTCTGGGGAATGATCCAAGAAACTACGGTCCAGTGAGCCTGGCATAGATCTTATGAATGTATGATGTTGAAGGAAATGTTGATTGTGTAGGCTACAAGTTTTTAAGTAAATAAATAAAAGATAGCTGGATAAGTAATGGCATTTTAGCTGTGTTCCAGAATGTGGGCAAGTGAGTCAGGTAAGTTATCTGGCAAACTTCGATATTCTGCAGCAGGTCTAGAGTTAGCCAAAAAAGTGGCTGGATAATTTTAGACTAAGCTGGCTATTCAAACCAATAGAGAAAGTTAAATAGCTGTGTTTATTTTTTAAAAAAATAAAAAATACCTTGTGGGCCTAGAAGTTCAAAGCACACTCCCCCTCTCCCACTCAATATATCACCATGTACCTTGCCAGGCCATCTCCCCTACCCTTAAACCTCCAATCCACTCCCCAGTTTGGCCTAATTTGGAAATAATAATTCATCCTCTGCCTTCTGACCACCCCAACCCCCAGCTCTAAACCTATTACCATCCTATAATCTTTAGCAAACTTGCTCTTTTGCCAGGATCGCAGAACACTGCTACTGTGATTGTGAAGGAATTTTCTGCTGTAACAACTCTGCAGAAAGCGCATGCTATTGACCTTTGAAAATTGGCAGCCTCAAAGTACATGCATTAAAAGCGCCTGTGTACTTTTATATCTACTCTTTCTATGGGTGGCTGAGCAGGGTCAAAATAGCACATACATTCAAAAATTCCATTATGCCAAGATGCCATGATGGAAAATAAGATATGATAGATAACAGAAGAAAAATACTCACCATATGGGAGTGGAAAGTCTGGATCCTCCTATCTTTCTGGGCACTCCAGGAGCCACTAAGCTATCCAAGAATAAACAAATGTCCTCTTCTGGAGACCCGGAGTGGTTTGCCCTGTTCTAACACTTGGACACAGACAATGGTGATGATGCATCAGGGTTCTGGCCAAAGTATGAAAGACAAAAGAGAAAATGCATTCTAAGTCGCAACCTAGACAAGGTCACATCAAATTACAAATGTACTATTATTGCTCACAGTTACCCTCTCAGCACCCAGTGGACACATTAAGAATATTTCAGAGCCCTAAGCACATTAGCAGTGATAAGGGACAATACTCAGAAACTTATTAAACCTCACAGGATAACCTACCAATGTTCCTCTGAGGCACTCCTAGTACTTGTCTGGGAAGACCAGTGGAAGGAAGGCCTGTGATCCAGCAACAGCAGCTGTAGAGGTGATAGCTCTTCTCCTTTCTGTTGCCTTGGTGGGGGTGAACCTTTATGCAACAAGCAGCCCCATGTGATTCATTTTTACACAGTGCAGCTTTACTACTAGGCCAGTGCAGCAGAACTGTTTAAAATTACCAAGTCTGTGCCCACTGGACACATCAGAAAAACAGCCTCGTGTCTCACAATGAACAACAATGTCTATACCAGGGGGAGGAAAATGTGGGGGTTGGATACATTGCCTTTTAAGAATGTAGTTTTATGATTTGTTCTTTTCCTATGCCATTGTTATTTGCTACAGCTTTTACCCCATTGTTTTCAGTGGAACTGGTCTATATATATTAGGGATGTGCTGCCATTTGATTCATTTCTCTTAGTTCATGTTAATAGTTTTATTATGTGCTAAATGTTTTAGCAGTAACTAATGTTTGATAATTTGCTTATCTGTATTAAATGAGTTTTAGTGTGCACTAAAATGGAATGAGACAAAATAAAATGAAAAAGCCATGAAACTAAACTACAAAAATAAATTTTCAGCTACACACCTTTCGAGGTGAATTTTAAAAGTCCGGCAAGTGCAACAGTTGGGGGATGCGTGCACCACAGACCAAATTTTAAAAGCCGCCTGAACACAAGCATATCGCCTGCTGCCTGCACATCTCCAAAGTTTTCATAAAAAGGGGCAGGTGTGGGCGTGGTCTGGGGTGGGACCTGGGCATGGCCAAGAGATGTGTGCATAAATGTGTCCATGTCTAGTAGCATGTATGTTTATTTCTGATCTGGAAATGATGCAAGTTAAAAAAAAACCAAAAAACTAGCCATAACAGAGGTAATTTAAGAGTCAAGGGTAACTGGGGGGAGTGAATGCTATTAAACTAGGGGGGGTTGGAGGACCTAGCTGTTAACTGGGCAAACTGGGGATGAACTGGTGAAACTGGTAATGGTGTGGGCACACACCCCTTTTAAAATCCCCCCACTTGCATGGCAGAAGCAGAATTTGTACCCTTGCGTTCATCCTGAAGCCTGGATGGCCCACTGCTGGATCCCAGTGGGGAACACCTAAAACCCACCTGGCCTCAGATTCCTTCGGGCGATTCACTGCCATCAGTAGAAGCCCTTTCCTGCCCCCACCCAACAGGCAAGGCTCATTGGGAAATAGCTGGCAATAGTCCAACCCCAGCATGGCAGCAGCATCCTCCAACTCCAAAATCAGAAGATTAAATTCCAATGTCAGCAATGACCCCCACACAAAGCAACATATTGGTTAGTATCTCCAACGTCACAGCACAGGAGAACTCAAGATTATAGATTTAGCCAAGAATGCACTATGAAAACAAGGAAGGTAGCAGGCAAATAGGAAAATCCCAATGGCTGGGTCTGCCTTTAAATCAGAAACATTTTAAATTTGAGAACCACCTCCCTGGGACTCCCTTCCAAACATTAGTGCCCACCTATCTTTTGTCATAGCCAATCCTCAAGGAGTCACATATCAATTCTCTCTCATTCTCCATCCCCTTTCCACATTGCCCTTGAGTCATGGATGAATGGAGTAGGGGCCAGACTCGGCACCAGGTTAATTGCGGCTCCAAAACTGGGCTCAGCAGCCTCCCAATTTTATATGAGTCATCAAAATTATGCAATTCTCATACCCCCACCACAACCCCTCCTCCCAGCCAATTTGTTATTTTGACGTAGAGTCAATTGTTAGGATAATTATGACGTGTTTGTGATGAGACACTTATATTACCTTACAGTATTTGCAATATCAGTCTGTACAAAGAATCCATTAATTTTTCACACATAATGAGAGAAGTCCATGCTAATGCTCACTAGTTGACATAGTTCTTAGGTTCTATCCATTCCATCAGAAAATTAAATTGTTGAAGTGCGCAATTTTGCTGTGACAGATGAGAAAACAGTAAACTTATTTTCATTTTCTTGGTCAAACTACTCCAGTTAAAGCCAATATCAATTATATAGTTTACACAATTTTCACTGAACTGGGTTTCAAGTGGAAATAAGTTAACAATGAAAATAGAAAGCCATCAAAAACATTTTCCATGGAAAATATTCAAATATGGTCTTTTTTCCTAGTTGAAAATTCTGGTTGCAACATTTCTCATGGTTATAACTGATTTGTGATTGGTAAATGGAACACAATGACTATATTTGGCTTTACCCTGTGTTTTTTTGTATTCAGAGCATTGCCTTTGATTCACCCAAATTTTAGACTAAGATAAATCTCTTATATAAAGATATCTATCATTTGGCAAATTAAAAAAACATGGGTCAGAGGCCTAGTGTATCTCAAAGAAATCATATAAGCCACTTATACATGGGTTTTTAGATAAGTACTTACTCAGTCAATTCAGTATCAACTTTATTACAGTATACATCACCCTCGTTATCCCTTTTCCGATATTCACTCTTTAGATATCAACAGCATTTGGAGTTGGGTAAAGGAAATACACAGGGTGCATCAGCCTGCACCCAGGGACATGGCTATCTTATAACTTGCATGCATATATGCGCTAAATTTTAAGTGAGTGCACACATGGGCGCACAAATCCCGCTTCTACCACTTAAGTCGGGGGGATTTAAAAAATAGTGGCTGCCTACACCATTCATCACCCAGTTCACCAAGTTAACAGGTCCAACTCCCCATGGTTAGATAGCTTACACTCCCCCCCATTTTCCCAAACATTTTAAACCCCCTCAGAAATTGCTCGATCCTTTTTTTTTTTATATGATTTTCATCTCATCTATAGCAGAAGTAAAGTTATGCGGCAGGGGTCCTTGGGCGTGCACCGTTGCATGTAAGTACTAAAGCAGCATCTCTTGGCCAGGACCTGAAATACCCAAACCCTGCCCCTTTTTGTAAATTTTTGAGATGTGCGTGCTGCAGCATTTACGTGCATATAAGGGCACTTTTTAAAATACGGTTGATGCTTGTAATCTAGTCATGATACCAGCTCAAACTAAGGAAATGAAGCTAAAACAATCTTGCCCATACTTTAGTCAGCACACTGCCCCATATAAAAACATAAGAACATAAGAAAATGCCATACTGGGTCAGACCAAGGGTCCATCAAGCCCAGTATCCTGTTTCCAACAATGGCCAATTCAAGTTCAAGTACCTGGCAAGTACCCAAACATTAGATAAATCACAAGCTACTATTGTCTATTAATTATCGTAATAGCAGTTTATGGATTTTTCCTCTAGGAACTTATCCAAACCTTTTTAAAACCTAGTTACATTAACTGCTGTAACCACATCCTCTGGCAATGAATTCCAGAGCTTAACTATGTGCTGATGAAAGAAAAAAAAATTAGTTTGATTTGTTTTAAATGAGCTACTTGCTAACTTCATGAGTGCCTCCTGGTCCTTCTATTATCTGAGAGAGTAAATAACTGATTTACAATAACTTGTTCAAGTCCTTTAATGATTTGTAGACTTATCATATCCCCCCTCACTTGTCTCTTCTCCAAACTCAACAGCCCTAACTTCTTTACCCATAGAGCAGTCATTCTATGCCCCTTATCATTTTGGTCACCCTTCTCTGCACTTTCTCCAGTGCAGCTATATCCTTTTTGAGATACAATGACTAGAATTGCAGTATTTATGGTGCAGTCTCACTAAGGAAGGTTATTCATCACATTTATTTTTGCCAGAAGGAAAGGTAATTTGCCTTTAGCCATCCCTGAGTGGGAATTGAACCCTGGCTCAGGGCTCATTGCTCTGGCCACTAGGCTATTACTTCAACTCCATAAATAAAGAAAATTGTAAACAGTCACTTCAAAATGTATTAAAATGTGAAAAATATTTATTTATAAACAAACTATTCTATGTTGCTAATGCCGTCTTTCTCCCCTTTCATCCTAAAGAACAATTAATATCAAGTAACCCAACTAGAATGCATGAAACTGTCCAAGTGCCATGTCCATGGCATTCAGGCCCTTATCAGTGATCAACACTCTTAAGTTTTGCTTCTTCTAACACTGAGGAATGTAGAAATCAGGGACAGACAATGCCACTCTCCCACTGGATAAAACCCCATAGTTTTATGTTAACTAGAACTTAAATAAACTCTAATCTGTCTAGAGTATTCAAAACTGTGTTAAGCAGATTCAAAATAACTTTTGAAAAATGATCATTTTGGAGGATCTTACAATCTAAAGTTGCTTACCACTGAATATAATAAATTATATAAATTGACCTGCATAGTATAGCAGAAAACATTTTCATAAGGTTGGTATACAGTATTTCTGAAAAGAACCTATTAAAATGTTTCATATTTTGTTTGATACTATAGCACAGAAACAGGTAAAATGAGTTAAAATTTATGACGCTAAACCAAAAAGCTGTTTAAGATGTATTAAAATGCCAAGCCTTGACATTTGAAATTCTGATGTACTTAATATGACAAAGGTTATTCTGAGGAGTTTTGCTATAATAGGAAATATTAATATTTCACAATACTGTTTTGATGAAGTACAATTTGCCTAGCTTGCATATGATAAAGAAATTAAATGCTTACCAAGGGAGTTCAGTGAAAATTAGAGCCCAGCCTGAACATCTGCTTGAAATTTTATTATCCCGTCCCACTGACAGCATTTCTCCCTCGTTGTTTTTCTGGATTGACAGCTGAATATTGCACTGATTTCCGCTGCAAATATGTGTAAGTGAACTTTGTTTTTTTTTTTTTTTAAGAATTCAGTACATGCTTTTGATTCTCATCCCATAATTTTTTTATACCCCTGACATTTGTAGATGACAGATTGAGGTCTAATATGCTGTAGCAAAAATAGACCATTGACTTGCCGTGAAATGCCAGTTGATATCTCTGTAAACAGAAATATTATTATTCTTTATTGTGTCATATAGAAAAGAAGTATGGGCTTTCTTTGGGGAGACAAATGATCAGATTGTTAATGTCAAGTATCAAAAGACTTTGCCTGTCTTTGTGCTAGTAACATCAAGAATCAAATTTTTGTAACCACAGTATGTACATGAGCAGAAATTTGCATTCAAGGCATTTCATACCAAATATTCAGTATGTTATAATTATATTATACTCTGTCTCATAAAGCACCTCTTCTGTCTATTTTGATTAGCCTTTAGTATTTAAAAAAAAAAAAAAAACCATGGAAAATGTTTGCACAAGAATTTTTTTTTAAAAATGTTTATTTTTAAAGTGCTACTTTGTTCACAATGTCTCCACTAATCTGCTTGTTTATAAATAACCAAGAGGGAGGTGACATAGAAACCCAAGACGGCTCGAGCCAATTTCCATGCTGAACACTATGGGGGCATCCCTCTGTAATGCAATGGGGTCATTTCTAGTTCCCTCAAAAATGGAAAAAACAAACTGCAACTGGGAAGGAGGCCATGCCTCATTTTAAAAAAAAAAATCCAAAAGGTATTTTTTTTTTCGTTTTCCCCATTATGGGACCCCATGAGATTGATTATCAAAGCCATTTCTCCACATAAAAAAGTACTTTACCAGCAAAAAGGTGCTTCAAAAAATTGCCTGCTTCATATGACGGTTATACTGTAGTATGTGTACAAGGCCTTTTTGTGCATTCTTTTACATGCTTTGGGAAAAGTTATAACATGGGCTGGGTTTGCAATTGTGCTCGTAAGTCTGAATTTTTGAAAGTGTGCAAATATGTTTTCTTGGAAAAGTCACCTGCACAAATTAGGTCTAAATGTGTTTGGTAGATTTTTCTAGGCTAATTTTCAAAGGGAAAGTACACAGGTATTTTCCTTTTGAAAATTAGTGTAAGGTCTGCATATTTTACACCAATGTGGGCTTTTATAAAATAGTCCGTTCCCCCCCCCCCCCCCCAATATGGTTTTCTAAAGAAAAAGGGAATTCAGAGAGACAACAAAGATGTTTTAAATAAAAAGTACTTGTGGTTACCAACAGGTCAGATGTTAAATCACGTAGACAAAGATCAAACATCACAGAGAAGACCAAGATAACACCTCCACAGGGGAGGGTATTTTGGAACTAGACTACTGCATCAGTGACCTTATGGAAACCATAGATATGATGGCAGAAAATGACCATATGGTCTCTTTAGTGTGCCCAGCTACCCAACAAATTTAGCTTTACAATTCCCATCATTCCTTCAGAGATATCCTGTGTTTAGCCCAGGTTTTTTAAAATTCAGATACTATTTTTTTTTTTAACCATGACTTCCACTGGGAGGCTGTTCCATGCACCTACTCCCCTCTCTGTAAAGAAATATTTCCTAAGATTACTCTTTTCCCATGACTCCTCTTTCTAGAGCCTTCTCTCCATTGAAAGAGACTTTGCCCCTTGTGCATGGAAACCTTAGAGAGATTTAATGACTCTATTTCCCCTATCTCCCTTTTCCTCCAGGGTACTCATGTCTAGATCTAAGTCTGTCCCCATATACTTTAGAGTAAAGACTACTGACCATTTTAGTAGCCACCCTCTGGGCCGACTCCATCTTTTTTGAAGGTGCAGTCTCCAGAACTGTACACAGTATACCAAATGAGGTCTCATCAGGGACCTATACAGGGGCAATATCACCTCCCTTTTTCTGCTGACCATTCTTCTACCTATGTAGCAAAGCTTCTTTCTGGCTTTTGCTGTCACTTTATCCAACATTTTTTGTCAACTTAACATCATCAGATGCAATCACTCCCAGCTCACGTTTTTCTTTCATAAGAATCATTTCTCTCCCAATACTGCACCCTTCTCCTGGGATTTTACGTAACTCTACATTGTGTAGCACTAAATTTTAGCTGCCAGACCCTAGACCAGTGGATCCCAACCCTGTCCTGGGGACCCCCCAGCCAGTCGGGTTTTCAGGATATCCACAATGAATATGCATGAGAGAAAATTTGCATGTTATGGAGGCAGTGCATGCAAATTTTCCTAGCTATCTACCCTGTTGCAGATTTTGGTATCATTGGCAAAAAGACAAATGTTTCCTGACAATCCTTCTGCAGTGTTACTCACAAAATGTTGAAAAGAACCTGTCTTACATGATCCAACTCTCTGGTCATACAATCAGGATAATTACAGAAAAATTCAAAACAATCCAGGAACATATGAATATCAAGTTAAAATGATCAGACACTATAGAATTGACAAGAATGGACCTGGGTTTCTTAAACTGATTTTGAGTCACAAAATGACTGTACACTTCCTGTCACCCTCTGATCACCTCCAATCATCGTTTCTCTTCATACTGTCACTGAACTGTTTTCTATGATTCACTTTCTCAGAAATGTCATCTTTTGCTCATTCTATTCTGACCTAAGGAACGGAACATTAGTTCTCAAAATCTTGTCAAGAAACGTATTAACTTAGTCCAATAAAAAGGTATCACCTTATATATATATTTTTTTGTTTGTTTGTTAACATTTATTTCTGTATAATAAAAAGGAGATAAGTCTCAAAATAACAGCTTTAACCTGTCAAACTATCAGAGTTAACTGTTCTGTACATAATTTCTGAATATTAACAAGTAATGCGTTTCCTCCCGGGGTAGTTAAAATAAGGTACAAAAACTGTCTTGTACTAGAACTAATTTAAATGTTCAGATTAATTGGAGGGGTATAAACAAATCAACCCCCAAATTAAAATAAGCATTTTAGCTTGCTCTGTGTAAAAAAATAATAATTCTATAAGTACTTGTGAAAGAGATGACAGTGATGCACATTAATGACAACTTCAGGAAAATGAATTAATTTTATTTACTTATTTCAGTTTCTTTCTTACTATTCCAGCACTTAGCTCACGGTGAATTTATTTTCGACTTCATTCCTATAAATTATTAGCGGGTCCAATACTATGGAACACCATGCCTCTAGAGATCAGATTACAAAGAGACATCAAAACTTTTTTAAAAAGTTTAAAACCCTGGCTCTTTAAACAAGCCTATCACAAAGAGAATGGAGAATAGAATAGAATACAGAAAGGAGTAGGGTGTGGAGAGTAGAACATCCACACACAGCACTTAACCCAATATGTGCGTATTTTTATTTTATCTCACCGCTAATGGATAGATACAGTTATAAAACTATACCTGTATTTAAAAATGATACAGGTATAAAAGGACAAGAATTATCACATTCACCAAATAGTATTTATTTAATTTTATGTAACTGAACCTTTATGGCACCTGTTTAGATTACATGATTCCATACATTTATCAACATTAATTTATGTGCCTTACGATAAACCGTTGTGATGGTACTTATCTTAACGATGGTATAGAAAAGATTTTAATTAAACAAATAAATAAATAAATAAATAAATAAATAAACAAGCGCTATAAGGCCAATGTACTAAGCTGCAACATTTTTTCACAAACATGGGATTTTTTTGTGATAAATTTCACACCATGCCCACAAACACATAAACAGCCTGATTCTCATAATCATATATGTGCTTAAAACTGGGTCCTCCAAACCCCCCTGGTTTGAAAGCCTGCACTTCCCCTAGACCCTTTAAATCTGGCAGAAATTGCTAGTTTCTTTTATATTCCAAGTTATACCTCCTCCCAAGCACAGGTAAAGTTATGCGGCAGTGGACCTGGGTGCACGCTGGGGTGTGTAAGTATTTATCCGCACATTTCTTGGCCATGCATTGAAACGCCCATGCCCCGACCCGACAATGCCCAGACCACGCCCCTTTTTTGAAATTGAGTGAGATGTGTGTGCATGGGAGATAGGTGCACATCTGAGTGGCCTCTAAAATTTGGTGGGCAAGCGTGAGTCCGACTTATGTGTGCATCTCCCAATTCCGGCAAGTACTAAGTTTTCAAAATTCATCTTTAAAGGCAGAGAATTTTTAAAATAAAAACAAAGTTTGGTTTTTTTTTGTCAAATTTTGAAATTATGTATGTCTATTTTACTATGAACTGCCTCAAACATATCTAGGAGTGCAGGGTACAAATGTATTTTAATAAATAAAAATATAAAATAAATGTCTTTTGAAAATTGCTACATAAGTATGTTACATTTGCATGCATACCTCCCTTGAAAATGCACTTCTAATTGTGTGTTTCTTGTCTGCAAAAGTTTTGCAAAAACACCTTTTGTGAAAAAGTTAGCAGAATTGCACTTCACAGTGCTAATCTTTTACATGTAATTTACAGGATTTTCTAGTTAAAGTCCTTTAAGTGATGCCAGTAGCTGGCAAAGATTTGGGACTGCGCAGATAAGCTTACCAATATGCTAAAGCAGCTTAAGGCAAGAGTACCTAAGATGATGTAACTTAGCATTGCCAAGAAGACAAGATATATGTTTGAGGCTAAAATCATCAAATAAAGTAATAGATAAGTTGATTACTGCTTAAGTATGCCTTCTGCATAGGCATTATTTAATCAAAATATTATGATTAATATTAGAGAGTAGGGATGTGAATCGTGTCCTCGATCGTCTTATTGATCGATTTCGGCTGGGAGGGGGAGGGAATCGTATTGTTGCCGTTTGGGGGGGTAAAATATCGTGAAAAATCGTTAAAAATCGAAAAATCGAAAAATCGAAAAACCGGCACATTAAAACCCCCTAAAACCCACCCCCGACCCTTTAAATTAAATCCCCCACCCTCCCGAACCCCCCCCCAAATAACTTAAATAACCTGCGGGTCCAGCGGCGGTCCGGAACGGCAGCGGTCCGGAACGGGCTCCTGCTCCTGAATCTTGTCGTCTTCAGCCGGCGCCATTTTCCAAAATGGCGCCGAAAAATGGCGGCGGCCATAGACGAAAAAGATTGGACGGCAGGAGGTCCTTCCGGACCCCCGCTGGACTTTTGGCAAGTCTCGTGGGGGTCAGGAGGCCCCCCACAAGCTGGCCAAAAGTTCCTGGAGGTCCAGCGGGGGTCAGGGAGCGATTTCCCGCCGCGAATCGTTTTCGTACGGAAAATGGCGCCGGCAGGAGATCGACTGCAGGAGGTCGTTCAGCGAGGCGCCGGAACCCTCGCTGAACGACCCTTGATGACCAGTTGTTAAAGATCTCTTATAACAAGGTAACGAGGTTGGTTGTTGGTTAGTACATTCTTGGCCATGGCAATGTGTGAAAAAGGCCTCATGCAATTTTGTTACAGATGCTAATAAGCTATGAGCTGATTAGTATCTGTACCAAAATTCCATGTAAAATGGCCATTAACCCCACATTAAATATTGCTGGTCAATACATCCGCCTCTATATGTGGTGCTCAAGAGATCTAAGTCTGTTTCATATTGCTATACTTCGTTATGTTGGCTTGTACTTAGGTTTCCGTTTATTTCCCCTCAAAAAATATTTTAAACTTGCATTAGAACATTCTCTTGAAATAAAATATGCATATCTTCTACTATAGCCAAGTCCTCATTTTTAAAATGTAAACTTTTAAAATCAATATATATTATTATTAGACAGCTTTATCAAGTGCATGGATCACCATGCAATTTTAATCATATTTTTATAGCCCTACCCTGACTTAAAATCAGTGATTTAGAATGGGGAGGTTAAGCAACTTGCTGAAGGTCATGCTTTAAATGGTGTATTGGAAACTGAACTGGGGTTTATATTCCTGTGGTGGAACCAGTGTGCTGCCAGCTCCCACTGTGCTTCCAATGTACTTTAGTGAGAGCAGGCAGGGTGCTAGTAAATGTTTTTGATGGCGATTAGCAGTTAGCAGCACAATTCCTTATCTTTTTTAACTAGCAACAGTAGACGTGGCTAAGCAGGCAGACCTTTCAAAATCCTTTGTATTTACTTTACCTCAGGAACCCTGTAAAATTCAGATGAGAATGCAAGCCAGTGTCTGAATTATTTTGCTGCTGTCTTGGCTGGTCATGTGGCAGACCTAGTTTCTAGGGAGTGTGGTTCAGTTTTGCCATCCACCACTCACTGTGCTGAATAAGTCCCTAAACTTCCCTGTGTTCATGCTTAGATTGGGTGCTGTTATGGAACGGGGCATTGCTGCAACCTGAATATTTTTGTATACTGTTGTACATATTGATAGTACTATATAAATATTTTTAACCAAATACTGAATTATTAAAAATTTTAGGTAGCCCTGCTTTAAATTCATGAGACATTGATTCTCTTTCAATGTAGTTTAAGCAGTTGATACAGCATCACATAAATGAGGCAATATGGGGACAGTTAACGCTTTGAAATGCAGCACATAATTAGTACAATATACTTCTACACCTAAATTTGACAAACCAGTTTCTAATCCTCAAACTATAAAAGGCATTTCTAAATTTTAGAGCTGAAACCTGAAATGTTTTTGTAGCCTTCATAAATGTTTATATTGATCCAGTTAAGTGGTTCCAGAGCAGTCTGTAAAAGGAGACTAATCGATCTTGTCAAGGTCCTTTTTAGATGTGACAAGACGACACACAGTTATTGTAGTTGGTTATCTCAGGAGCAGCACAACATAACGTATACAGACTGATTCAAAGCTTCTTTTAATGTGGGCTTCCTGGGACATAAAGCATAATCAGAGATGCATAAACTCGGGACTTAAAATGGACTGAAATAAACCAAAACAGGCTTCTGACAGCAATACAAAACAAGCTTAGATGGCCACAGGCATGCCAGAAAGAGGACTGAGACAGTGCTGGCCTGCGCAGGAACAGAAGGAAGCAGAAATTAGCCCTGACATGAGAAGAAGGCCAGGAAGAACCAGGATGGTAGAAGGAGACTGTGTCAGCCCCATGTGCCAGAAAAAAAGTCAAGAGATGCCAACCAATGTTCCTGTAAGTTGGGCATGAGCGTGCACCAAGTAAGAGAAAATAGAATAGTATTTAAAAGAACACTTCGCACATGTGCATAGGCCCACATCCAGGAACACGGTCACTTAATAACATATACGCCCCTGTGTGCATAAGTTGAAATTGAAATTCTGGAATACCCAGATCATGCCCCACACTTTTTTTGGAAGCTTTCATTTGTGCGCCTAGCGGGAGATGTGCGCACACACAGCACCATTTCAAATCTGCTCAGCATGCACCAACACAACATATTTGTGTATCTCCTAGTTTTGTCGTGCACCAGGCTTTTCAAATTCACCTTAAATTTGTTATAAATGAGAATGTTCTTTGCACACACAGCTCGCAAAAAATTGGAGGGAACATTATTGCCAAAAAATGAGTGAATGACCCATGCAGAGGGGTTTGGGCATTCACTATCTGGGGATTAAGTAGCTGTAGAAAAAAGAGGAGCAGGAGGCAGCAGCTTACCCTAAAGGGCAGGAGAAACAAGCAAGAGGCAGCATCTGTGGGATGTGAAGAAAGAACTGGCCCTGTGCAGGAACTGGAGAGGTGGTGAGCTTGTCCATACATGGCAGAAGCAGGAGGAAGTAGCATCTGTGGAGGTAACTTTCAGACAAATGCATACAACGGTATATATGTGTATATATGGCGACAAGCAGATATACACAAGTATTTTGTAATCCACATGTATGATATATGTGTGTTTTATAAAATATGCATATCTCTACTCTGCAACATAAGTACATCTGTAGGCTTCTGCAAAAATATGGGCAATACATTGAAAGCACGTATATCAATGCATTGAACACCTTAGTTTTCCTACCTGTTTTAAAAATGTATGCATTTATATTTTATGCACAAACGTAAAATAGGACTGACTTATGCAAATCGGACAATTGTAAAACATGCTTGCATAAATGAAATTAGCCAGTATACCAATTAGCTCACCAGTTCACCCAGACCTCCTTCAGGTCATTCAGACCTTCCTGGTTCAGCTCCCCCCAGTTCACCCAGACCTCCCATCCCACCCAGTCTGTACTATACAATAAACACATTTAATATCATGTACGCCAGATAATTAGCAAGTATAAAAATGTGTAAGATGGCAAATGTACATGCATTAGTGTCTTTTAAAATAACATCTTAAGATGGTAACTTTAATACCAGTGCGTGGGCGCATGTTGCACAAGTTCATTGGCCTGTGCCCAGGGTTGCAGCCATTTTATAACTTACATGTGCATATGCGCACATGTTATAAAATAGTCTTGCCATGTCACATGTGCCAAATTTTAAGCAAGCCTGCTTCTACCACATAAGTTGGGGCATTTTAAAACAGATGCGTGCTGACACCATTGCCAGTAAAACCAGTTTATCCCCAGTTCACCCAGTTAGCAGCTAGCTTCACCCAAACCACCTAGCTTAAATTCCTAAACTCCCCCCCATTAGCCCCAGTCCTTCAAACCCCGCAGATCTGCCTAGTTTTTAAAAAACGTTTAACTTACACGGCATCCATAGTAGAAGTGAAGCTATGAGGCAGGGGGCCTCAGTGCATGCTGGATCATGATAAGTATTTATCACCCATTATAGGTTCCCACCCCAAAATGTCCATGCCCGCCTGGACCACACCCAATCCCCACCCCTTTTTGAAAACTGAGATTTGTATATTGTGGCATTTACAATCGTACCTGGGTGGCTTTTAAAATCTTGGTGTGCACTAGCCCGACATATTTGCTCATCCCCTAATTAATGCACACATTGGCCTTTTAAAGTTCACCTTGAAGTGCATAAGTGTTGGCCCCACCCTGGAATGCCACTGACTGCCCCTTTTATGCACGCAAAAGAGAAAATATGCGTTTATTTTTATTTTTATAAAGTATGGAATATGTGACTGGAAGCTACTTTCGTGCGTATATACACATTTTTATGTGTATAAAGTTTTGAAGCATTACCCCAAAGAATTACATTTAAAAATTATTTATTACCGTCATGAGCCAGCATACTAAGTGGGGTACAACTATACTTATATAACAACATTTATCTTAAAACTAACACCTTACAGTCAAATGAACTAAAAACTAGCAAAAACAACAATGAATAGTAATCTATCTCTTCTACCTTATTGGCTGCAGGAGATACTGCTCAAGTGCAAATTGGTTTCATGTTACCCCCATAAACTTGCTTAAAGCAGAGCACCTTCACTTGCTTTCTGAATGCTAATTGACAATTATTAGTTTGATAGTTTTGGACAAGCTATTCCACAAAAATGGCCCTGCAATAAAAAATGTTCACTCTGTTTTCTGTCAAGCAAGCCTGCCAAATGTAAGGTATGTCCAATAGATTCTACCTTACTAAGCTCAATGTTCTAGGAGGATTAGAAAATCTTCAATAATGAACTGACGCACATAAATGTTTTAACACTTAGGGCACAAAGGATCAATGCTTACTTTGGATTCTTCCAAATTATGGGATTCCAATGTAACGATTGTAAAGCTGGGGCGATATGCTCACATAATGTAGTCCTGGCAACTCTTGTTGCTGCTGCTATCTGTACTGCTTGAAGGCAGGTGTACCAGCATAAAAAGATTTTCAGTAATCCAGTTTAGACAGTACCAGGACCTGAAGAACAGTGTGGATGTCATTAATAGATAGATGTGCTTTTAACCTCATGTAACCCATATTCTACCCGGGGTCACCTATCCAGCCTTGGGGAGCACTGGGACCGCCCTCCCAAGGTGTGGGGGGGCCATGTGCTGTGAGCAGGATAGCCTGAAGGGCCCGTGCTGGGCCATGGACTCTCCCAAGAAATAAACCAATGTCCACTCAGTAATTGTGCTTCTAAATAAAAACTGAATCTGTAGCTTCAGAATAAAACATGGTAAAACAGCACAGGAAGTAAAGTATTAACAAAAACAAAATCACAGTTCTTAATCAAAATCTTCTCTTCCCTCAGCAACAGTTACGTCTTGTTCTTTATCTTCTTCAGCCTACCCTAGCCCTCTTTTCCTTTCCATTATCAAAATGAGTTACCCAGAATGTCCTGATCAGCTCAAGGAAGGAATCCCTCTGGTTCTGCAGACAGCAATCCACTGAGCCTTGCAGAGTCATTGCTGGCATAGTTTGCCTCCTGGTCCAAGCAAGTTCCAACTACAGTTTATAGTTTTCTTTAGCTCTTCAAAAACAGTGTTGCAAAAATCAGTTTACTTTCCATCAGGCTTCTTGAGACTTGGTTGAGAATCTGCCTTGTTCCTACTTCTTCCTTGTTGTAGCCCTTGGTCACAGCTAAATCCTCAGTTTGGATCTGCACCCCTGGAGAAGCCCCAGACCAAGTATAGTCAGGGAATTTTTAAACTTCTCCTTAAACCAAGCCAAAGGGGATGTAACAATCTGTCTGTCAAAATGTGTGTTTGACGCATTGGAACCTCAATGCACATTTGCAACCTTTGCAACAGTTGCAGCCTTTGCAGACTTCCCATGAGGGGAGAATCTCCACTTTGCGGTACAGATATTAGAATAGTAACAGATACACTTCAGTGACGCATAGGGGTCACACTCACTATATCCTCAACTTAAAGAAGGCGCTTGCTCTATTGCTCTTACCTGTTGCCTCAATGACAAATCTGGTTCTAATTGTATCCCTAAATTCCTTACTTGCTGAGAGAAAGGGTTAACCCAACTTTCAAATTAAATGATATAGGTAAATTGCTCAGTGGGAATTTGCTCAAAATCAGTAGCTCCATTTTAGCGATATTAAGTGCTAACCTATAGGACATCACCCATTTTCTGACTGCATGTAAGCAATCTGCCTATGAGTTTCCAATGATTCAGCTAATGTAGTTGTAAATAGGGATATGATTCGGCTGAATCTTTCCGTTCGGCCTTCTTTATCGGCCCACAGCAGGAAATCTTGTTTTCCTGCAGTTTGGGCCGATTTTTTTCAGCAGCCCCAATTCTCGGGGTTAGTGCACGCTAAGGGGTAGATTTTAAAAAATTGCACGATCACGTACTTTTGTTCGCTCACCAGGCGCAAACAAAAGTACGCTGGATTTTATATACGCGCGTAGCCGCGCATATCTTATAAAATCCGGGGTCGGCGCGCACAAGGGGGTGCACATTTGTGCAACCTGCGCGCGCCGAGCCCAGCGCGCGCTGCCTGTTACCTCCGAGGCCGCTCCGATTTCGGAGCGGCCTCGGAGGGAACTTTCCTTTGCCCTCCCCCCACCTTCCCCTCCCTTCCCCTACCTAACCCACCCCCCGGCCCTATCTAAACCCCCCCCTACCTTTGTTGGCAAAGTTACGCCTACTGAAACTTTGCGTAACTTTGCGCGTGCTGGCTGGCAGCCCCGCTCCGTGTTCCAGTCCCGGGGGCTGGTCCGGAGGCCGTGGCCATGCCCCCGGAACACCCCCGGGCCAAAACCACGCCCGCGTCGCCGCCTCCGAAACGTCACGCGCGTTGCTGCCCCCAAAACACCGCGTCGCTCCGGCCACGCCCCCTGGCACGCCCCTTTTAGAAAGCCCCGGGACTTACGCGCGTCCTGGGGCTTTACGCGTGCCGGCGGCCTATGCAAAATAGGTGCGCCAGCATGCGAGTGCCCTGCGCGCGTAAATCCTTCTGGATTTACGCGCACAGGGCTTTTAAAATCCGCCCCTAAGCGTGCTAACCCCGAAAAATGAATTTTCCCGAAATTTCAGGAAAATCCGCTTCATTTTTTGGGGTGGCCGAACCAGGACGAATTAGGCAATTTCGTTGAAATTGCCTAATTCATCCGGGACAAATGCACATCCCTAGTTGTAATAGGAACAAAACACTGAATGTTGTCATTGTTTAGGCTGTAGCCCACTCCCCAAATTTGTGAGGAGGCTAATGACTGGGCACATGTATACATTAAACAGATGTGCAGATAACACTGAACTCTGCAGGATACCATTTTCTATATTATGCCAATCTGATACTTCTATTCATTTGTACCTGCTGAAGAAGGGACGAGGAGAGACTAGGAGAGCCTGGAGAGGAGAGGAAAGTAAAGTTAGTAGGGGGAGGATAGGAGGATGAGTAGAGTCAGTGGGAGGGGGATAAAGAGCATACATGATAGGTAACAGGAAAGAGGGAAGAAAGTATGAGGAGAAAAGCAGGGTCATGATGAGGAGACATGGGGAGTAGTAGAGAATAGCATGATGGGATAGAAAAGAAGAAACAAGGCTGGATTTAAGACTGAGGCACCATAAGCAGAAAACCAGAGTTCTTTCACTCCCCTTGCCCTACCCTAGAAAACTGTGGGAAGGTTCTCAGAGATCCGAGAGCAGTGAGTTGGGAAACGGTATGTTTGGGTGCCTTCAAAATTTGATACCTGAGACACGTATTTATATTGTCCTTGCCTACATCTGAGCAGAAGGGAAGGGAAGCGCACAGGATAGGGATGGTAACTTTTAAAGCCGCGCACAGACACACATCTACGCACCTTTATCAGCTCATGCCTAGGGACACAGGTATTTTATAACATACGTGTGATTATGCACACATGTTTTACAACAGCCTGGCTGCGTGCACATGTATGTTGAATTTTAAGTGAAGGTGTGCCTATCACGCAAAAGCCTCTTCTACCGTGTAAGTGGGGGCTTTTAAAAGGGCTGTGTTGTGACGCATTTGCCAGTTTTATAAGTTTGTTCCCGGGTTGCCCAGTTAACAGACCAACACCCCCCCCCCCTGGTTTGATAGCTGGTACACCCCCCAGTTACTCCAGATCCCTTAAACCTCTTTGAAACGACTCACTATTTTATTTTATTTTTGCACTTAAATGCCATCCATAGGAGAAATAAAGTTAGGGAGCAGGGGACCTTGGCATGACAAACCTACAAGATCATGTAAGTATTTACACGCAAATTTCTGGTTAAAGTCCCGAAACACCCATGTACCACCTATGCGCCGCCCAGACCATCCCCAGACACTGAGCCTTTTTGAGAAGTTCTGAGATATGTGCGCAGTGGCATTTACATGCATATCTGGGCAACTTTTAATATCCTCTCAGAGCGCAAGCCCAACATTCACGCAGTCACTAATTTAAGCATGTGTGGGGCTTTTAAAATTCACCTTTACGTGTGCAAGAAGGGAGCACACAAGAAGGAAAGAGTGCACACAAGTAAGGGAAGAGAGAGCTGTGATAGGGAGATAGACAGTTGACCAGAGGTGTGTGAAGAGGAGAAGGAGAGATGGAACGTGATGGGAGAGACAAATGAGGAATTCTTGCAGGAGAAAGAGGCAGATGAGCTTAGCGTACTTGGACCCAAAAAATGAAGCAGAAAGAAAGGCAGCCGGTTTGTCCTTGGACCCATGCTGAACAGAAAAAGCAGGCAGCTATCCTGCCTGGCCAGTGCAGAAGGAAGAGAAGGCAGACTGCTACTCCTGGTACCCTGGAGCCTGGTAGGAGAGGGTGATGGAGGACTGGAGCAGCCAAGGATGTTATTGGGCAGGGAAGTTTGGAATACAAAGGGAACACAGAGAGCTGTGAGGTAGGGGATGGGCTAAAGGTAAATCATGAGGCAGAGGCGGATCAAGGCAACCTGCTGCCTGAAGCAAGGAAGAAGATGGTACCTCCCCATCCCACCCCCACCACAGATTAACATGGATTAGCAGTGGTAGATACAATTTCTCTCCCCCTCACCTAAGCACTTTCTCCATTTCTTTCTCGACCATTCCAGTGAAAGCCTTAGAAATATAGAAATACCCATTTTCTAGATACAGAAATGCTACATCTACTGAATAAAGGCATTTCTAACAATCACTAATCCCTGGATCACACATCATTAGCTGCATTGAGCCAAAAATTCTCACAATTTTAAAATTTTGTCTAAATAACCAAGAAGTCGAGCACACCTAGACCATTCATACCTTGGCCTGACATTAAATTTTATCTGGCAATTTGGTTATAAGACATTTCAAGAAAAACTCCTATGGGCCCTATATGCAATAAAGCCGTGGCCATTTCTACCCACCCAGCAAAACTATTTGTTAAATTGTTTAACAGCACTGTGTCAACAAATTTAGAAAATGTATACAAGATCTTATTCAGATTATATTTAACACCTCACAGATTTAAAAAAATATACGCACAGGTAGGGAAACAAATACAGAATAAAAAAACCATAGAGCATAAATAGAAATGTGAACTGGAAACTGCAACAAGCTAGATATTATATTCAGTACATTACCATTCTTCATAAAAATGAATGAATCATAGTAAAAGCATGCTAATAAATAGAATAAATATTTCAAAATATCTGATGAATAGAACATCCAATATAATTGTAAAATGTTATAAATTTCTAAAAACATAAATAAAATATTTCAAATCAGCAGAAACAAACACCACCCAATAATTAAAAATAATAAGGATTATAAAAAAAAGTCTCTCCATCCCTGGGATGTTTTGAAGACCAGCACTCTGAGATTGTTGTGGATTGGGGAAGAGGTGGGGCCATGGACAAACTCTCTCCTCTCTCTCAGACACACTTATCCATGTTGAATCTCTCATACACTCCTTCTTATACACACACCCATACAGACACTCCTCTCTCTCACATAAACAGGATCTGTCTCGTGTGTGTATGTGTGACACAGGCTCTCACATGCACTTAACACATGTTCATTCTTTCACACACATACACAAGCTCTCTCGCTATCGCACATGCACACACACACTCGCAAGGCTTCCACATATTTTTGGATTGCGTTGGGATGGGGTCTGTTGCAGCCCCACTGGGCCTCTCTTCAGGCTGCAGCAGGATAGGTGACGTTTGTGCTGCCCAGGGCATCCACCCAGCGCATCCTACCCAAAGGCCAACACTGCTCATTCACCAGTCACTGTCACCCTCTCCCTCCAGACAGTGTCTCTCTCTTGTTCTAACTAGTCACTGTTACCCCTTCCCCCGACCAGTCACTCGCTTGCTCTCATCAGTCACTGCCAACCTCTCCCCGACCAATCTCTTTTTGCAGTCACTGTGTCATCCCCTGCCCCCATACCAGTCTCTCTCTCTCCATTGTCGCTTCTATACCTCCCATTCCCCCCCCCCCCCCCCCCCAGTGTTGTCCTCTCACGCCTCTCCAGGACCAGGGAGAAGCCAGAGTGCCATTTGGCCAAATTCAGAGGTTTTCAGGCTCCATTGAGAGTTTATCACCAGCTTACCCCAGTACTTCTAGGCTGCAGTCCAGATCAATGTCTTGCTCATACCAGGTCTTCTATTCGACTCACCTCTGGCTGCCATCCTGCCCTGCCTCAATCTCCGGTCCCTGTGTGCTGCCTCCCTCCCTGCTGTTGCCTCAACTCTGGTTGCATGGCTGTGGAACTGCCTCCCTCCCTGTTTTCTTCCTTCTCCTCAGGCCCCCACAGAGCCATGCACTGAGCTGAGTAAAAGAGGGACCTTGACAGGGGAAGCGCAGCTGACCAATGTTATGCCTATGCCACCCACCAACTTTTTAAAAAATAATAATGTAACTGTAGCCTTAACCTTTTTTCTTTACTTTCATCCCACGGGGACAGGCATTTAGGCTGTGCAGTGGCAGCGCAAATGCATAGCACAGGCGGCAAATGGCACCGGCACATTTTTAGCAGGATGAACCAGCAAGGCATGGACCCACTCGCACCTTCACTTCAGCCCTGCCACATGCTCAGTGAAGTGGTGTGGCACGAGGCAGAATAAAGTGGTGAGCCCGTGCACCTCAGTGATGTGGAACAGTCATGCTGCACCTTTGTTTTATAACATGTGCTGCTGCAGTTCTGGTAGCATGAGGCACTGAGATAGACGCTGCAGGAGGGTTTGGGGAAGGTATTTTTTTGTCATCTGAAAATTCTGCTGCCTGAAGCAGCTGCCTCATTATAGAACTGCCCCTGTTATGAGAGACTATTTCTACTTACCATTTTCCATTTTGAGCACTGCATACATTTAAATGCAGTTCCAACTTATGAGTTTCGCTTATGAAATCCCAACTCTACCCTGCCACATGTATGCACCTAAAAAAAAAAAAAATTGATGGATATATGTGTCTTTTCAATTTACTTCCTATGACCAGTTACCTAATTCATCCTGGGAAATGTTTGTACAAGATATGGTTCCACTTTGTGACAATATAATATCTGGATTCTATAAGAGGGAAGTGAAGGCCTGAGAAAGTGGTGATTGTCTTAGAAAAAATGTGTTCATGTCTTGGCAAAGAAAGTAAAAGCAGCAAGCTAGTTAATTTACTTCACATATTTTAATGAAGATTACTTCTGCCATTCATGTTTAAAATGTGTGATAACTTTAATGAAAGTGAATATTTGTGTCCTGTGCAATTTCATTTGGAACTGTATCCTTATCTGAACCTTCTTCAACACTAATCAGAAATATAACTTTAGTCTTATGCTTGTAATTAAAAAAAATGCATATTTAAAGATTAGCTGTCATATGTTAATGCAGTAAGCTAAACCAAAAATGATGTTCCATCCAAGAGAAGAAAGCTTGACTCAGTGAGTCTCTATGCTCCTCTTTCACTCTGAGCAGGCAGGTAACTATGGAACCAGCAACGAAATCCCCATTTTAGGATGAAATCTATTAACAGTACTTTTTTATGTGGCACAGTTTTGCATTTAAGATGTCAATATTATAGTCTGGTGACTGGATCCTTGCCTCTCCTCCCATGAGGAGATGCAAAAAACAAGTTCAAGCTGTTTCCCCCTCACACGGAAATTTGTATTGGAAAAATGTGCACACTGGGTAAGTGTCTCGACGGGCTATGTGACAGTCAATTGCTGATGTCAAGTAGTTTGTTTTATCTTTAGTAATTCAGATTTTTTAGTTAATTTGACAGATGTACAAAAAAAGTATTATTGCATGAAAAATGTTGGTTTTTTTCAGATAAGTCATTTGAAATATTTTTGAATTAACACAAGCTCACACATGTCTAGCACTTAAGATTGCAATCCATGTTTCTATAACAGGCATGCTTTTGATTACATTATATAAAACGACCATGTAAATATGATGTTAATTCAATACACACACGACTGTGCTTAAGTGGATATCACTGTCACATTGTGTTTGCAAGTGAAGGGCTGGCCCCACCGCTTTAACAATTCCAGTTTTCTCTTTCAGCTACTGCAGTCTATGTCAAATGTACTTCCCATAATCCACTATGCACTAAAATTTAGGTTCATCAAAGAGGAGAAGTGAGGATGAGTTTGAAAATCCAGATGCTCAGCTCAGGGTAGAAGACTCTGTTACAATATAAAGATGTCTTGTTTATTCAATAATATAATCTCATATTATCACTGTCATGTATGAACTTCAGCCATTGTGGTCCCCCGACACATACATGTTTTGCCTTACGGCTTCTTTTTTTTTTTTTGGGGGGGGGGAGGCTAGAGCTGTTAAATAACATTCAATATATATGTCAGGATTATCATAAGTTGTATCAGAGAAAATATTGCACAACTAAATTTAAAGATTAGAGTAAAATTGATCAAGAAAATATAACATAGCACCTTGATACAATTTAGAAATTGTAAACACGTACCTGAGAAAGCTTAAACCGGTATACTCCAGTGATATATAAAAGACCTTATTTGACAGAACCAGTTTAAAGCAGTAAAAAACAGTGTGACAATATCATGTCATCATGAAGCACCAATCAGACAAAAGATGTCAAATTACATAAAGACAGACTAGTCTTCCAACTGAGACCAAGGGGATTCAGGGTTTGTAATTTAAAAATTAATCGCTGCTCCTTTTCCAGTAAAACCCAATCTCTTTTACCATGCGTGGATGTGGGGGAACCCAATCAATGGCACAGAAATGAAGGTCTGTAATCAATTGGCTAAATTCAGCCAGTGTTTTGTAAGAGATGCATTCTTTATCTGTGTATACTGCTGCAGTGTTCATAAATACAAGTTTTAAGGGGAGAAATTGTTTTCCCCACATATAATAAATTGCAGGGGCACTTGATATCATACACTGCCCAAAAAGAATTGCAATCAGATGTTAAATGTAATTTTTAGAATACATTCAGAGATGGATGCTTAAATGTGGATAATGTCAAACAAAGATCACATGCTAGGCAACCTCCACAAGGTTGGTGACCTGTTGGTGGTTGTGAGGGGGTCATAACTGAATTGAAATCAAAGGACACTAAAGTATCTCTAATGTTACGACCCCAGAAAAAGGCAAAGAGAGGGAGATCTTCAAGTCATTTTAATGAGGCCAATATAGACTGGGAACGAAATTGACAGATCTGACCAACTTGGGATGAGAAAGGGAGAATGCATGTAAGACCTAATTGCTTAACATTAGGATGTTGAAAAAAAAGTCAAGTCTATTGATATAGAGGGCATGTTTATAAGCCCATCATATTACCCTGCGTGAATAACCACGTTTAAGGAATTGTTGAGATATAAATGTAGCCTGAGCAATAAAATGTTGAGAAGTGCAAACCTTCCGAAGGTGAAAGAAACGACCTATTCATATACTACCACAGAGAGAACGTGGATGGTGACTATTATAAGCAAGAAGCCAGACGGCAGATCTCTAACTTTGAAAGAGATCACCCGGTCTTCTCAATCTGGCTTGCTGATGCGGTTTTAATAAGAAAAGATTATTCTTTACATTTTTTAAATTATACACTATTAGCTTATAGGTAAACAATTTAAGTAAAATATATTTTTGATCCCCCATTTTTCTTTGATTTTGCTCCCTGTCTGGGATCTATTTGTGCTCTTTTTTGATCTTATCTATAAACCTATGCCAGGTGACCATCAGGGACCAAAAAGGGAAAGAATAGATGATATACTTGAAATCTGCTACATATTGGCATGCAATGTTGAACATATAGAAAGACATGGTTTAATGGAACAAAGTCAGCATGACTTCACCCAAGGCAAATCGTGCCTCACAAATCTGCTTCACTTTTCTGAAGGAGTTAATAAACATGTGGATAAAGGTGAACCGGTAGATACAGTGTACTTGGATTTTCAGAAGGCATTTGACAAAGTTCCTCATGAGAGGCTTCTAGGAAAAGTAAAAAGTCATGGGATAGTTGGATTCGTGGATTGCAAACTGGCTAAAAGACAGGAAACAGAGAGTAGGATTAAATGGACAATTTTCTCAGTGGAAGGGAGTGGGCAGTGGAGTGCTTCAGGGATCAGTATTGGGACCCTTACTTTTCAATATATTTATAAATGATCTGGAAAGAAATACGACGAGTGAGATAATCAAATTTTCAGATGATACAAAATTGTTCAAAGTAGTTAAATCACAAGTAGATTATTATTATTTATTATTGTGATATTATTGTGATAAATTGCAGGAAGACCTTGTGAGACTAGAAAATTGGGCATCAAAATGGTAGATGAAATTTAATGTGAATAAGCGCAAGGTGATGCACATAGGGAAAAATAAGACATGCTATAGTTCCACAATGTTAGGTTCCATATTAGGTGCTACAACCCAAGAAAGATCTAGGCGTCATAGTGGATAACACATTGAAATCGTCGGTTCAGTATGCTGCAGCAGTCAAAAAAGCCAGCAGAATGTTGGGAATTATTAGAAAGGGAATGGTGAATAAAATGGAAAATGTTATAATGCCTCTGTATCGCTCCATGGTGAGACCGCACCTTGAATACTGTGTACAATCCTGGACACCGCATCTCAAAAAAGATATAATTGCGATGGAGAAGGTACAGAGAAGGGCTACCAAAATGATAAGGGGAATGGAACAGCTCCCCTATGAGGAAAGACTAAAGAGGTTAGGACTTTTCAGCTTGGAGAAGAGACAGCTGAGGGGGGATATGACAGAGGTGTTTAAAATCATGAGAGGTCTAGAACGGGTAGAGGTGAATTGGTTATTTACTCTTTCGGATAATAGAAAAACTAGGGGGGCACTCCATGAAGTTAGCATGTGGCACATTTAAAACTAATCGGAGAAAGTTCTTTTTCACTCAACGCACAATTAAACTCTGGAATTTGTTGCCAGAGTATGTGGTTAGTATAGCTGTGTTTAAAAAAGAATTGGATAAGTTCTTGGAGAGAAGTCCATTACCTGTTATTACTCGAGTTGACTTAGAAAATAGCCACTGCTATTACTAGAAACGGTAACATGGAATAGACATAGTTTTTGGCCACTTGCCAGTTTCTTATGGGCTGGATTGGCCACTGTTGGAAACAGGATGCTGTGCTTGATGGACCCCTGGTCTGACCCAGTATGGCATGTTCTTATGTTCTTAAGGCCATGGTGGCCATCATCGCTCTGCCTTTGATTTGTAGAAAACAGTGATCATCAAATTTGAAATAATTTTTCATTGGAGCAAGATGGGTCAATGAGATAAAGAAATCAGTAGGAACCTGGACAAAGCCCTACAGACTATGGAGAGGGCTCCAAAGCCCTACAGACTATGGAGAGGGTTTGCTCCTAGTGGATATTCAAGTATAAGGACTCAATATCTAAGGTGCTTAATAACAAACATTCAGATGGTAGTTGTAATGACTCAATCAGGGAAATAAAATGAATAGTGTCTCATACATAAGATCTAATTAGAGGTACCAGTGGTTTCAGAAAACAAATTTGGAGAAGTGTTTGAACCAATACTAGAAACAATCAGCTGTCCTGGGGGATGAGACAAGGATTTATACACTTTATGCAAAGTATAGAAAACATGAATAGTGGGGCATTTCTCAATTAAGAAGCTAGCTACCCTGGAGGTGATTGAACCGGCATCCAGGCCTGATTGGATTATAACTTTAATCTCAAACTGTAAAGATACAGTTGAGACACCAGATAGTTCAGTGTAAAAAGTGTTATCAGACAATTGCTGAAGAACCTTAGACACATAATCAGTTGTATTAAGGTTGACAATCCCTCCCCCTTTATCAGCAAGCTTAATCTGGATGGTAGTGTCAGAGATAAAGCTTTTAAAGCTATGTGTTCTGCCCGTGATAAGGGTCCAATTCAAGAAAAACTACATGATGTAAAATTAATTGTTCAAAAGCTACAGTTAATGGCACTGGGGGATCCAGAGGTAACCAGGAGGACTTAAGAACTAAAACAGACCCATCTGGAGCTACTGAATCATGTTTTGAAAATAAATATTTCAATTTAATTATATGAAAACATTTTTGCAGTTGTAATCTGTTAGTAGGAACAAAAGAAAGTTCTTTTTGGAATACTGTTGTCCTATAGATGACAAAGACCATGATGAAAGATTAAGAACATTAGACGAGTCTGTCAGTCAGTTAGTTGTAAAGACATCATCTGAAGATGGTGAATAAGTAAGGTGTAAGCCATGCAGAAACAATTCCGAATTTTGGTGAAATCATTGGGTGTGTGAACACACGTCATTCACTGTGTTTGATGTGCCTCATTTGTCTGTATGCAGCCTCGTAAATGCCAAGACTGAAAAGGATGTTGTACAGTCGAAGAGGAATCAGTAGAAGAAGATGTAGATAAATTGTCTCCAGAAGAATTGTCAGATGATGAATTGAAAGTATTTTTTTTTAAAGGTGGTCATGTTGAATTCATCCATGAGTATACGTAATCATTGGTGTAATCAAGGTCATCGCACTGAAATTTTTTTAATTTAGCAGATTTTAAATCAGACCGGAATTTATCCAAATTCCTCTTGAAATCGGCAAGCTGGCTGTTGTATGTTTCAATATCTGGGCCGATCTTGAGACTCTCCAGGTGAGCAGATACTTGTTATTATAGATATTAGGAAACTTGCTTAGTAGTTTCCACTATCAAAACCATTAAGTCCTGGAAGCACTTGTTTAGAATTGTATTCTAACATTCCAGAAATGATGGATTATCAGAACAGGCCACAAAACAAGGCTAGAGCAAGGCAGAAGGTATGTAGGTCATAAGACAAAGCAAGACAGAACAGGAGTCAAGTCACAGAGCCAAAAGCAACACCATGAGAAGACAGGTTGTTGCACTGGAGGTGGAACTTTCGCCTGGCGCAGGATTGGTACGGCCCTCTGAGGGGACATAGAGGGTGCCTTCCGCCAGAAGGTGGAGCACACAAGGAGACAGGCTAGCTGGAACTTCACTAATAATGGCCCGGGGGCTCCATGGGTTGAGCCCTTGAATTCCCTGGCTGCCTGGTCTTAGGTGGGCCTCTGGGGGGGTCTCCCAGAGAGATGATGGAGGGGTGTGCCCACAAAGAGTAGAGGTGTGTGGCTGATGGTGAACAGACGAGCTAGACTGGAACAGAGAGTACCGGAGACCACGGTACGAGGCAGGAACTGAAGGTCCTCCGGGCAGAGTAGGCAGCACCTAGTGGTCTAGCTCGGTGAAAGCCATGGGCAGCATCAAGGCAGGCAGACCTGGTGGTCACAGGAGAAGCGAAGTGAGTGTCCCTATGCCTACGTCTGAGGCATCGACCTCTACAATGAAGGGCCGGGTCGGATCCGGATGTCAGAGGCATGGCTTGCTCGAGAAGGCGTCTTTCAGTTTCTGGAATGCTGTTATTGACGCCGTAGACCAATTGGTGACGTGGCATCTTTCTTAGTCATAGCTGTTAGCTTTGTTGAATGTTGTCTGAATGTAAAACCTGTTTTCCACATTTCCTCCTACCGTTGAAACAAAAAGCAGTGCTGTATATGTATTCAAAGTGATGTATCAGGCTTAATTGGTTTAGGGTAATAACTGCCTAAATAAGCAAACTACCCCCACTCTTATTTGCTTACCCAGATTGTGAAGTTCAGTCCTTGTTGGTGGTTGTCTGAATGCAAATCCTGTTTTCCACATTTCCCCCTGACGTAGAAGCAGAGAGCGATTCTGTATGCATTCAAAGTTATATCAGGCTTAATTGGTTTAGGATAGTAACTGCCGTAATAAGCAAAGCTACCCCCATGCTTCATTGTTTACCCAGATTGTGAAGTTCAGTCCTTGTTGGTTGTTATCTGAATGCAAATCCCTTTTCACATTTCCACTTGCCGTTGAAGCAGAGAGCAATGCTGGAGTTACGAAGGCTTATTAAGTAAGGGTAGTAATCATCAGGTAGTAGCATCCATTCCAGTACTCCACTCCCATAGCTCTTCTCTTCATTCCCATCCTCTAGCCTTTATGGATCCACAGTGTTTATCCCATACCACTTTGAAATCCTTCACAGTTTTAGTTTTCACCACTTCCTCCGGAAGGGCATTCCAGGCATCCACCACCCTCTCCGTGAAGAAATACTTCCTGACATTGGTTCTGAGTCTTCCACCCTGGAGCTTCAAATTGTGTCCCCTTGTTCTACTGAGTTTTTTCCAATGGAAAAGGTTTGTTGTTGACCATGAATCATCAAAACCTTTCAAGTATCTGAAAGTCTGTATCATATCACCCCTGCTCCTTCTCTCCTCCAGGGTGTACATATTTAGGTTCTTCAATCTCTCCTCATAAGTCATTTTATGAAGACCATCCACCTTTTTGGTCGCCCTTCTCTGGACCATCCTGTCTCTGTCCCTTTGGAGATACGGTCTCCAGAATTGAACACAGTACTCCAGGTGAGGCCTCACCAAGGCCCTGTACAAGGGGATCATCACTTCCTTTCTCTTACTAGATATTCCTCTCTCCATGCAGCCCAGCATTCTTCTTGCTTTAGCTATCGCCTTGTCACATTGTTTCTCCAACTTAAGATCATTAGACACTATCACCTCAAGGTCTCTATCCTGCTCCGTGCACATCAGCCCTTCACCCCCCATCAAATACAGTTCTTTCGGATTTCCATATCCCATATGCATGACTCTGCACTTCTTGACATTGAATCTCACCCCTACCTCCATCTCCACCTCTTGTTACAGATAGTAAAATCGTCAGCCCAGTGTGCTGCAGCAGTCAAAAAAGCAAATAGAATGTTAGGAATTATTAGGAAGGGAATGGTTAATAGAACGGAAAATGTCATATTGCCTTTGTATCGCTCCATGGTGAGACCACACCTTGAATACTGTGTACAATTCTGGTCGCCGCATCTCAAAAAAGATATAGTTATGATGGAGAAGGTACAGAGAAGGGCAACCAAAATGATAAAGGGGATGGAACAGCTTCCCTATGAGGATAGGCTGAAGAGATTAGGGCTGTTCAGCTTGGAGAAGAGACAGCTGAGGGGGGCTATGATAGAGGTCTTTAAGATCATGAGAGGTCTTGAACGAGTAGATGTGACTCGGTTATTTTCACTTTCGAATAATAGAAGGACTAGGGGGCATTCCATGAAGTTAGCAAGTAGCACATTTAAGACTAATCGGAGAAAAATATTTTTCACTCAACGCACAATAAAGCTCTGGAATTTGTTGCCAGAGGATGTGGTTAGTGCAGTTAGTGTAGCTGGGTTCAAAAAAGGTTTAGATAAGTTCTTGGAAGAGAAGCCCATTAATGGCTATGAATCAATTTTACTTAGGGAATAGCCACTGCTATTAATTGCATCAGTAGCATGGGATCTTCTTAGTGTTTGGGTAATTGCCAGGTTCTTATGGCCTGGTTTTGGCCTCTGTTGGAAACAGGATGCTGGGCTTCATGGACCCTTGGTCTGACCCAGCATGGCAATTTCTTATGTTCTTATGTAGGCCTTCTTCCTGTTGGCTCTTTTCTCTCTTGATACTCCCAGCCCTCCTTTATCCTCCCAACAACACATATTCACTCTCACCATTCACCCCCTTTCCATGCTCATGTGCAAGCACAATTGCATAATTCCTTTCACCTTCCATTTTCTTGCTGACCACAACCTTTTGCTTCTCTTCCAAAATCCTTACTGACACAGAAGACAGAAACATGCACTATCTACTCATGATCTAAACTTTAGACATATAACAATGGAGAAAGAAAGGCCCGGCCCAGAGCTGTGCGCACAGAGCCGAGTGGTGTGAGGGGATGCAGCCTCTCCCACTGCACAGGGTGATATTGGCGCCTGATGTGTGGTGTCGGCGCCAGCCAATGATGTGGCCATCATGCCATCACCCTCACTCCTCCTCCGCATGTGCAGACCTTGGCTATTGGACCTGTGGGCAAAGACGGGGGGCGAAGGGAGGCACATAAGGATGTTCATTTGGAGGGGATGTGGCCAAGCAGCATGGGATGGCTCATTGGGTGATTTGAAGCCCTGGGCTGTCCAAGAGGGCAGGGGCAGCAATGCAGGGAGAAGCACCTGGCCGGAGCACAGCACCCCGGCCTCTTTTGCTTCCTGTCCCCCTGTGCTGCTTCCTCTCATGGGAAAACCCACCCCCCCCCCCCAACCCCTTTTATCTTGTTTTACATTAAGCAAGGGTCAACTGTTAGTCAATTGATGTTAGCTGTTGTGTACGTCAGTCTCAGATGGCTTCGACCCTTGTGCCTCACCTTTTACTCCACTCTCCCTGCTAGCCTTGGGAAGATGGCTACAGCCAAGTCTGCAAGCTGCATTCTCCGGCATCCCCAGAACGGCTATGGGAAAGCCTCACATCATGTTTTTCCTAAGGGCCTCCTAGGGTGCGTGTGCACGCCATCCACGTCTTTATCCATGTCATGGTGGGAACCTCAGGGGCGTATCCCTCGAGAGAAGTCATGCCATCCGGGTATTTAGCCTACACTTGTTTGCTAGCTCATTGAGTTAGCAAGGATTGGACTCGTCTTTTCTAAGCTACTCTGCCACTTCCGTGCTGCCACTGGAAGCCCTCTCCCTGCCTTTCGGGATATTCTCTAACCTGGGTACCCGCTCCTCAGGGGCCCTTTGCTTTCTTTCAGGTGCCTTACTGGGATCAGGTACTTGCTCCTCGCAGGCCTGCTCTCCCTGCATCGGTGTCTGTTACCATCTACTTCTTCCTGGTGGCATCTTCAACCTTACAGCTACCAACTAGTGAGTAATCTAATTCTCAGTCTGTCTCATCTACAGCTCTGCCTTGCTGGGAAACCTACACCTGGATCTCCCTATACCATCTTGGTAAGACGGGTTCCCTCTGCCGAGGGTCCATGGACTGCTACCTCTGGATCACCTCACTACTGCCACATCTGGTGGTACACATCAGCTGTACAATAAAAGACAAAACTCTGTGTTTGTGCATCCTGAGTCTAGCCCAGTACTATGGCTCCCCATGGGGCTCCTCCCCGTGGGAGTGGTCATCTCCCACAGTACCCAAGAATCCACTCAAACACCTCTGAACCATAATAGATTGCTAACTCCATGGATTCGGCTCAGCTCACCACATTGCAGGCCATTCCAGGCCTGGCCCAGCGAATCTCCGAACAGCAGAACGCGCTGGAGAATTTGACTGCTGCATTCAACCAGCTGCACGCACAGATGAATTCACCAATCACCACAGGTAAAGAAGTTACACCGCCAGAAGTGACGGTCAAGGCCATTGTACCTCTATCTGCTCCAACACACTTCTCAGGGGAAGATTGGAGATGTAGAGGATTTATCAACCAATGTTGCATGCACTTTTCCCTGCAACTATTCCTACAGCCTATGCCAAGACCACCTACATCTGGACGAAAGAGCATTGGCTTGGGCCTCTTCGCTGTGGGAGCGTGATGATCCTATCCTACATGATCTTTCCGGGTTCCTTGAACTGTTCATATCAGTTTTTGAAGACCCTGCCCGGCACACAAATGCAGGATCTTCATTGGTTCACCTGAAGCAAGGTAATAAACCTTTATCAGACTTCGCCATAGAATTAAAGACATTGGCGTCTGAATTACATTGGGACCCTAAATGCCTGAGGACCCTCTTCTTTGAAGGACTGAACTCTCATTTGAAAGACGAGCTGGCAGCTCGTGAGATGCCTGAGACCTTGGCTGAACTGGTGAAGTTGGCAACAAGGACTGATCGCCGACTTCGTGACAAGGTTCAAGAGACCAAGGCTCCCAGAAGATCCCCTTCAGGGCAAAACTCAAGTTAAGTCTACACCCAGGTCTGTTCCTTCAGGCCCAGGTGCTGGCGAAGAAGAACCAATGTAATTAGGCCGCAGTCACCTGACATTGAAAGAGAGAAGAACGCGGAAGACTATGCATGAATTGTGGATAAACTGGCCATGCTGTACAAACATGCCCTATATGTCCGGGAAACTGGCAGACCTAAGTCCTGCGGGAGAACTCTTCCTAGGTCTAACTGCACCCTCTCCTCCACTTTCTCTTCCTATATCTTTAATCTGCGGACCCTTAAAATACCAGACTCTTGCCCTAGTAGACTCAGGGGCAGGAGGCAACTTCATTTTGAAATGATTAGTGGAGCACTTGCGGATTCCCACCACCACCATGACAATTCCACTACTCCTATCTTCAATTCACGGGGAGCCCTTACCGGGTGAAGTAACCCAGCTCACCGAACCAGTGACTTTACAGACAGGTGCTCTCCACTCAGAGACTATCTCCTTCTTTGTTCTAGAGAAGGCCATGGACCCAATAGTACTGGGGCTACCATGGCTGCAGCAGCATATGCCTCAATTCAATTGGGCCACTCTGGAGCTTTCACATTGGGGTCCAAATTGCCATGGTAAATATCTGATGGAGGTCTCTCCTATACCCTGCATGCCAACTACCCTATTGATGCCTGGGTTGCCACCTCAGTATGCATTTTTTCAAGATGTATTTTCCAAAGAAGCCGCAGACGTACTACCTCCACACAGATCCTATGACTGTGCCATCAATTTGAAGCCTAACACTGAACCACCCAAAGGAAGGGTTTACCCGCTCTCCGTGGTAGAAAATAAAGCTATGTCTGAAATCATACAGGAGAACCTTCAGAAAGGCTTCATAAAACCCTCCAAGTCTCCTGCGGGTGCAGGTTTCTTCTTTGTGGGGAAGAAGGTTGGAACATTGTGTCCATGCATTGATTACAGAGGTCTAAATGAGATCACTGTGAAAGACCGCTATCCCTTACCACTCATCTCAGAGCTATTTGATAGACTACAGGGAGCCAAGATCTTCTCCAAGCTTGATCTAAAGGGAGCCTATAACCTAGTTCGCATCCACTCTGGCGATGAAAGGAAGACAGCCTTCAATACCCGGGACGGGCACTTTGTGTTGTGTCCATCGGTTCCGGACGCCCTCTCTCCGCCCTCCTTACCTCTTTGGCACCTCCCTCTTCGCCCTTGGGAAGATTGGTTGCCGTGACGTCCTTCTGCCGAAGTCCTCCAGCATCCCCGGACTGGCTAGACGTGCAACCCGCCATGTTTCCTGGAGGCCTAGGGGCGCGCGCATGGTGCAGCCCCGATTGAAGTACCGGCGATGGCGCGAACCTCAGGGGCGTCCCCCTGAGATGACGTCACCCGTGATGGATATATAAGGTCTTAGAATTTGCTAACAGGGGGGAGTTAGCAAGGGTTCAGGTTACTATACCTAAGCTACTCTGCCTCCTCGGACTTTTCAGGGGTGCCCACTCCTCGGGGGCCTCACTCTCTCCTTTGTTTTTCAGGTGATAGTCTGGAACCAGTACTCGCTCCTCGAGGGCCCTCGTTCCCAGACTTGTTCTGTATTCTCTTCTGCCTGGAAGTCATCACTGCCAACTACATCAGTGAGTTACCATCACTCTCAGAGCTTTCCCTGGAACCAGGTACTCGCTCCTCGAAGGCCTATACATTCCAGCTCCTGGGCTTCTATGAGACATTGTGTGAGTGTTACCATCAGGTTCGGTACATGTACTCTGCATACCCTGCCTACTCACTATATTTCAGTTTCTCTACAGCTCAGCCTCCAGGGATCGCTGTTCCAGTATCTGAGGGACTACAGCCCAGCAGGGCATTCCAGCTCACTACTGCCATCTCTGGTGGTTCAGTATACTGTCTAAATAAAAGAACTAGTGTGTGCTGTCTTCTAACTCTGCCCGGGGGTCCCTCTCGGGATCTTCCCCCAGGGGCGTGGTCATCTGCCACTGGTCCAAGGATCCACCCACAACTCTCCTAAATAACAGACTGCTAACTCCTATCTGATTGCTACTCCCAACAGGTAGCAGCTTAACAACAGATTGCTAACTCCCCAACACTTTGAATATCTAGTGATGCCCTTCGGCTTGCGAAATGCCCCGGCTGTCTTCCAAAACATGATGAACGACATTCTGTGTGATCTACTCTACAAATGTGTCATTGTGTACCTGGATGACATCTTGATATTTTCCCAGGACATGAAGACTCATCTTCATGGGGTTGTCTGTCACCAGGGCCCACTGGCCCCAGTGCAACAGCAGGCTGGATGCCTACAACCTTTGATGGGGCAGTCCCCTTGCTTGGATGCAGCGGGTGACCGGACCTGTGATTATCAAGCACACATTAAAACATTTTTATCCTAAGTGTTAGTGTATATCCAAAGCAGGTATTAAATTTTAGAGCATAGTGAGTACATGCTAATCAACATGTAAAAAGCAAGTGGATGAGAGCATACCATAAGAACATAAGAACATAAGAAATTGCCATGCTGGGTCAGACCAAGGATCCATCAAGCCCAGCATCCTGTTTCCAACAGAGGCCAAAACCAGGCCACAAGAACCTGGCAATTACCCAACACTAAGAAGATCCCATGCTACTGATGCAATTAATAGCATTGGCTATTCCCTAAGTAAAATTGATTAATAGCCATTAATGGACTTCTCCTCCAAGAACTTATCCAAACCTTTTTTGAACCCAGCTACACTAAGTACACTAACCACATCCTCTGGCAACAAATTCCAGAGCTTTATTGTGTGTTGAGGGAAAAATAATTTTCTCCGATTAGTCTTAAATGTGCTACTTGCTAACTTCATGGAATGCCCCCTAGTCCTTCTATTATTCAAAAGTGAAAAGAACCGAGTCACATCTACTCGTTCAAGACCTCTCATGATCTTAAAGACCTCTATCATATCCCCCCTTAGCCGTCTCTTCTCCAAGCTGAACAGCCCTAATCTCTTCAGCCTTTCCTCATAGGGAAGCTGTTCCATCCCCTTTATCATTTTGGTTGCCCTTCTCTGTACCTTGTACCATGCTATTTCTGCATGCCCACTAAGTCCTATTTAGCATTCCTTCATTAGCATGCATGCATATGCTAATGTCCTCTGGGAACAGTTTAGCATGCACACTAGAGCCTTATATTCCACATGAGCACTATAAGATGGTAACCTTCAAAGGAGCGTGCGGGCGCACGTTCGTTGGCTCGCGTCCAGGGACACGGCTATTTTATAACATACATGCATATATATGAGTATGTTATAAAATAGCCTGGCCATTCAATTTTATGGGTGTGCGTCTGTGTGCACAAATCCCGTTTCTTCCACATAAGTGGAAAGATTTTAAAAGGGATGCGTGTTGATGCCATTGCCACTAAAACCAGTTCCTTCCCAGTTCGCCCAGTTAAGGGATAGGTCTTCCAAACCCCCATAGTTTAATAGCCTTCCTTTCCCTCTGTTAGCCAGAACCATTAAAACCCCGTTGATCTGCCTAGATTATTTTGTTGTATCACTTACATGTCATCCATAGCAGAAGTAAAGTTACACGGCAGGGGACCCCAGCGCACGCCAGTACTCATATGTATTTACATGCAAATTTCAGGTTAAACTTCCAGAACACCCTGCCCTGTCCAGACCATGCCCTGCTCTTTTTTTAAAAAATTTTTATTTGTGCACACAGCGGCATTTGTGTGTGTACCTTGGTGTCTTTTAAAATCCACTCGGCGTGTGCCGACCCATTATATTCACGCATGCCCTGATTGATTTGTACATAGAGCTTTTAAAATTTGCCTTTAAGGTTTTAATGAGCAAACTCTGCTTTAGCACATAGGCCTTTATGGAATATTAGTGGCGAATGGGGAGTAAATATCAGATAGCCATTTTAGCATAGATTTGGGGGTCCTTGTCCCACCTGCAAAAACTGGTGGTTTTGGTGCACTGTAAAAGAAAACACTTAAGAGGAAAAAAGCCTTGAACACTCATCTCTGTGCCACAATGCACATGTTGCATTTTTTTACACTAAACAAATTTCACTTTCTGTAATTGTGTTTTGATTTTGAGTACAATGTAACTTTGAAAAATGATGTAAAATGCTTTTTACAAGGGGTTACTATCTGATTTAAGAAATCTATAAAAATGTCACAAGTTTGTTAAATTTATTTAATGTACTTCTTTTAAATCAAAAGTTGGTGGATTTAAAGCACAAATTCACAATGGATTTTCTTAGATCAAAGGATCCACTTTGGTCTTTCCCAGATCTATGGGGAAACATGGATGGACTTACCCAATGCATACCAAGAGAAATATAAATTTTATTTCAAAATTGAACTAGATTGAAGTCTGCCTGGTTCAAATTTAATCTACCGATACCTAACTGTGAATCATTGCTATTGCTTTTTTAGTCGTTGGTGATCCTTACACCTCAAAGTCCTGACTACTCCTGGGTAATATCCACACAGTTCAGTTGCAGACAATTAACAATTTCTCATTTCAAAATATTGTCTGCTGTACTACATACTTCATGAAAGGTTTTCACTAAATATAGTTAATCTGAATTTAAGGAGTTGGAAAACTGAGCAACAGAATTGTTAATTTCAGCATCTGGCCTTATACTAAGCTAGCATACTGTTCAGTAGTTCGATTTTTCCTCCTTTGTTTCTTATGTAATATCATTCACTGTTCTCATCCCATGCTATGTTGTACAGGGTTTGAGAGTGCAAAAACACCATGGAAACTGTGTGTATTGGAATGTGCAGAGTAGAGTAGGCTGTCACAGCAGTCAATAAGATCTGAGAGGTGTTGACTAATTGCCTGCTAATTACACGGTAAATTGTCTAATTAAGCTGATGGTTAATTAGGGTGCGCTTGCACAGCAGTCTTGTGGAATTTTTTTGTCTGATGTCTGAGAAGCAGCTTATGTAATTGGCAAACTGGTAAGGACTGGCATAGAGCATGACTGGAAAGCACAGTGCCAGTGGATGGCAGAATAAGGAGGCAGTTGAAACAAAAGGTTGTCATTCATATAGACTGACGGTTTTGTTAGACCTCCACATCTCGCTGGCGGTAGGCATGTTGAGAAATTTATGCTAAAGCTAAGCTCTGTTGACCAAATAAAGGGTGAAGATTATATTTGAAAACATAAGTGAAGGTGTTTGCTGATCTTGTGTTTTTGCATGTGAAGTAATGAAAAGTGTACATGTTGTGTATTAGATGCTTCAGGAATACAGTTTTGTATGACATTCCATAAGTACCAAAAATGTTTTGACAATATGATTGATTTTACATCTATGCAAAATTGTTTTATTTTTTGTTTTTGGGCTTGTTTGTTTTTGTTTTCTTTTTTTTAGATTGCTTTTGCACATCGGCAGATGAACGTAGTTGGCTTTGCCTTGGTCTTTGAAATTCAATAGTTGTATGTGAAATGAAAGTGCATTTCAGTTCTAGGACAATGTGGCAAAATCTCTGGTCAGTGATTAGTGTTAATTTATATTATTGTCTGCTATTTTAGGTAACCTTACCAAAGATGTCCCTATCCTGCAAGACTGAGAGTATTTCATAATGGAGCGCATTATGCATGTCTGTTGGGGAGGGTCATAAATTGTATTTCTGAGTTTAGGTGAATATAACATTTGCTTGTTTTACAAGGTCGTAACACTGTTTCCTTTGTGTTTCTTCAAACTGAGGAGACTCAGTCTGCATTTCAAGAAGAAGCACAACCACTAAAAATGCTACAGGATAAATCCAAGGGCAGATCTTCTTGACAAAGTTCTAATTATAGCAACTGCACTTAACTAGAACTAAGAAATGGAAACTTGTGAAAAGGGATGGATGGATAGAGATATAGATATAATCTTTTAATTTTGAAAATGTACTTTGACCACAATGTTTTATTCTAATCCATGCATTTTTATTTATCTCATAATGTAAGACTATAGTATTTAGTACACCAGACATGGAGTATATTTACAAGACCACAGCAAATTAATCAGTGGATGAGAGCATCCCCTAATTCAAATTAAGCAAGTTTGCTATATACTGTAAATGTCAATGGGATTTATAGGCTTATGGTTATAGAACTATAGAAATGCATGGATTCATGGCTAAAATAAACTTGCAGAAATAGAATAACTCAGTTTGTTTTTTTTCTTTCAAGGTAATAGTAAAGTATGCACATTACTGTTCTTGTGAATTGAAATAAAGATTCACGGATAGTTTCTGGTGCTGACTTGCCTCACCACTGGCCCAAATTTATTTCTAAGGATTCAACTTTTTATTGGTGAATGACTTGTAGCAAGCAAAAATACAATTAAATAGAACATATTACAGTCAATAGAATTATCCCGGATTTTATCACACACCTTTCAACTACTGAAAGAAAATGAACAAAAAAATAAAAAGCATATCTAAATAAACCAGAGAGTGAAATCAAGTGTTATTTCTCACACAACCAAGACACAATTATCTTCTGCATTTGATATTCTCATGGAAGTGTCGTTATATATGGACATCAAAGCTGACAGCAGACAGCATAGTCTTTAGAAGATTTTAAAAGAACAGAGTGATATTCCATATAAATTAAATCAGAGATTAGAAAAGAAAAGGCATAGACTTTAAGCCAGTTAGTGAAGATACATTTTTTCACAACTGAAAAGGCCTATGCAAAGAGCAGTTTATAATAGGGATGTGAATCGTTTTAGGACGATTAAAATTATCGTCCGATAATTTTAATATCGTCTTAAACCGTTATGGAACACAATACAATACAGATTCTAACGATTTATCGTTATAAATCGTTAGAATCGTGAGCCGGCACACTAAAACCCCCTAAAACCCACCCCCGACCCTTTAAATTAAATCCTCCACCCTCCCGAACCCCCCCCCCCAATAACTTAAATAACCTGCGGGTCCAGCGGCGGTCCGGAACGGCAGCGGTCCGAAACGGGCTCCTGCTCCTGAATCTTGTCGTCTTCAGCCGGCGCCATTTTCCAAAATGGCGCCGAAAAATGGCGGCGGCCATAGACGAAAAAGATTGGACGGCAGGAGGTCCTTCCGGACCCCCGCTGGACTTTTGGCAAGTCTCGTGGGGGTCAGGAGGCCCCCCACAAGCTGGCCAAAAGTTCCTGGAGGTCCAGCGGGGGTCAGGGAGCGATTTCCCGCCGCGAATCGTTTTCGTACGGAAAATGGCGCCGGCAGGAGATCGACTGCAGGAGGTCGTTCAGCGAGGGTTCCGGCGCCTCGCTGAACGACCTCCTGCAGTCGATCTCCTGCCGGCGCCATTTTCCGTACGAAAACGATTCGCGGCGGGAAATCGCTCCCTGACCCCCGCTGGACCTCCAGGAACTTTTGGCCAGCTTGTGGGGGGCCTCCTGACCCCCACGAGACTTGCCAAAAGTCCAGCGGGGGTCCGGAAGGACCTCCTGCCGTCCAATCTTTTTCGTCTATGGCCGCCGCCATTTTTCGGCGCCATTTTGGAAAATGGCGCCGGCTGAAGACGACAAGATTCAGGAGCAGGAGCCCGTTCCGGACCGCCGCTGGACCCGCAGGTTATTTAAGTTATTTGGGGGGGGGGGTTCGGGAGGGTGGGGGATTTAATTTAAAGGGTCGGGGGTGGGTTTTAGGGGGTTTTAATGTGCCGGTTTTTCGATTTTTCGATTTTTCGATTTTTTATGATTTTTAACGATTTTTCACGATATTTTACCCCCCCAAACGGCAACAATACGATTCCCTCCCCCTCCCAGCCGAAATCGATCGTTAAGACGATCGAGGACACGATTCACATCCCTAGTTTATAATATTTGCTAATAAGCAAGCACATGGTAATCAAGATCAAGATGATTTAGTAAACAAAATTCCGCTTTATGGAATGTTATCAGTGACAACTCCTAATTCATAAATAACACTAACAAAAAGTCTATATTTTGGGACAGGACACCATAGACAATAAAAAGGATCACCTTGTACATCACATTCTAAATAGGTGTCTGATCCAGTAAAACCCATTTGTTTGATTCCTATTGGAGAGATTATTTTCTGGGCAGTATGCGGAATTGCAAATCATGTAAATCCACATTATTAGATGCTTTAGTTATAAAGTTATTAAATTAGATATATAAACCTTTTGGATGTTGGAGTTGCAATCTCTTTTCCAAACAACTGCTAATATTTTAAAAACAGTACAACATTTTGAACTGATAAGGAAATTATACAGGTTTGATACAGAGGCAATAACCTGTTCAAAAATATTTAGAAAAAGGTAAATTGGGATGAAATGTGTGGCAAGGTCTCTAAGTTTGACATATATAATAATAAATTTGCAAATACATGAAGAAATGTTTTCTGAAAACATTTTCTTTGGAACAGAATTTGAGTTGTTCGTGGCATCATTTGGTCTCCAACCTAAATATCAAATTATCCAGAATGTATCTAACTATGGGGGTCATTTTTCAAAGCGAGTGCACACAAAAAGGGACATTTCATGTGCGATCACTAAAAAGGGGTGGCATCAAATCGGAACAGGTGGAATCGGGGCGGCACCGGGGCAGACGCCGCAAAGACAGTGTGGATGGCGAAAAGGTAAGGAGCCTTTTCGCTTCCAATTTCGCGCCCAATAGCACCTCTTTTTATGATGGCGCTATTGGGTGCAAAAACCGGCAGTGATCACATCACAGAGGTGCGATCGCTGCCGGCTTTCGCAGGCCCACCCCTTGCTACGCCCATCTGTATTGCGCGATTCACGACGCCATGGTGTCTTAGAAAATCTAGGCCTACATTCTTTGAATATAGCCTCATAAGCTTAATATCATCTGACTACCTTTAGCCAGATAACTTTATACTTAACTGGCTATATTCAAACTCAGCCTATTAATTGTCAATATTTAGTGGAATGTTTATCCTGCTGAATATCCCATATAACATACATTTAGGGTGTGTTAAATATTAACACCTTCTGTGTTTAGACAACTTTTCCTATAAGGATTTGCTAGAATGGCAGACATGCTGTTGGGGCTTGTCAGTATTAAAACAGTACTTGAAGCCTGCTCCTGGATCTGACCTTCAGTTTGTATCAGCCAGGAAGACCCTTAACAGGGCCCCCAGTCCTGCCTATGTCACAGCTATGGGTTCTGAAGTTGAGTGAACACAGTGGCTGAAATACATCTCAGCATTTTACTTAAATTATTGCATATACCTGTCATTTCAGTAATGCCTTCAAATTGACAGGTTAATTTCAAATTGCCTGAAAGCACACTAATAGTGCCATCTAGGCTGGACCACCCTTGGCTCCTGTTGCTGTTAATAGCATATATTGAATGATTATTATGGGGTATTCCTTATGCTGTTCTTCCCTGGCCACCTCCACCATATTCATTAGCACTCTGCTAGTCTTGTTCATGCTTTAGGACATTTCCATCAGGCTTATCTCTTTTAATATATGTTGTATTGTCTGAGATTTTCTGTACGTTAAATTATATGCTGCCCCAAACTTTGCAGGGTGCAAGTTATAAATATTTTAAAATTAATAAATATCTATAATTCAAATGAAGCAAAAAAGACACAGATGAAAAATATACAATTTCAATGGGGTTATACCCAGTAGAGGGGATTTAATGTATACTGTCAATGGCATTTAATTATTTAAAATTTGTATACTACTTCTCAAAGTTTGTAGGTTAAAAGCTTAAAATATTAACAAGACTCAAAAGGGTAAATTAAAATAATAAAAATATAAAGACAAATATAAAAAAATATCTGTTGTGTTCGTGCCTACCCTACGCCCTTGCTCAACCCTCTCTACCTCTGCGGCGACTCCATCCGGGCCTGAAGGACAGCTTGCGGCCGCGGCAGGTCCCTGCCGCGCTTCTCCGGCATCCCTGGGCTGGCTTGACGCTAAGGATCCGCCATGATCCTGATGACGTAAGGGTGTGCACGCGTGCGTGCTCCAGACTTTGTACCAGCAAGGGCGTGAACCTCGGGGGTGTCCCCCGTAGTGACGTCATCCATTTTCACTTTAAAAGGTCTGTGTTTGCTAAACTCTAACGAGTTAGCAAGGATGCAAATCATACATACTGGTTATGATTCGCCAAGCTACTCTGCTTTTCAAACTTACCAGGAGTACCCGCTCCACGGGGTCTCCCTCTCTTTTCTTGATTTCAGTTTGCCAGAATACTCAGAAGACTCCTCATTGCCTGGAAGCGATCGCAGACGTGAACACAGTGAGTTCTATTGTAGATAGGAATCTGTGCTCGCTCCACGAGGGCCTACATTCCTATAGCTCTGAAGACTCCCTTCCGTCCAAGATGTTATCACAGGTATGGAGATCGTGAGTTATATTGGCAAGATTGCAGATAGGAACCAGTACTCACTCCACAAGGGCCCATGTTCCTAGAATCCTTTACAGACTCTCTTCTACTCTAGAAGCCATTTCATATACAGCTATTCTGAGTTCTTATTACAGACTGTTTGTAGGAACCAGTGCTCACCTACGGTTCCTGTTCCTGAATGCACCGAAGACTCTCTGTGGCATAGAGACCATTGCAGACATCTACTATTGTGAACGTGCCATCTTGTATTAGGGATGTGAATCATTTTTTGACGATTTAAAATATCATCCGATATATTTTAAATCGTCAAAAATCGTTAGAGCCGCGATACAATAACAATTCCCCCGATTTATCGTCAAAAAATCATAAATCGGGGGAAGGGAGAGGGCGGGAAAACCGGCACACTAAAACAACCCTAAAACCCACCCCGACCCTTTAAAATAAATCCCCCACCCTCCTGAACCCCCCCAAAATGCCTTAAATTACCTGGGGTCCAGAGTAAGGGTCCCAGAGTGATCTTTTACTCTCAGACCTCAGGTGCTTGTAAAAATGGCGCCGGCGCTACCATTGGTTTTTCCGTATGGAAAAACGATTCGCGGCAGGAGATCGCTCCCGGACCCCCGCTGGACCCCCAGGGACTTTTGGCCAGCTTGGGGGGGCCTCCTGACCCCCACAAGACTTGCAAAAAGTCCAGCGGGGGTCCAGAACGACCTCCTGCAGTCGAATCGTGTTGTCTACGGCCGGCGCCATTTTGCGCAAAATGGCGGTGCAAAATGGCGCCGGCCGTAGACAACAAGATTTGACTGCAGGAGGTCATTCCGGACCCCCCGCTGGACTTTTGGCAAGTCTTGTGGGGGTCAGGAGGCCCCCCCAAGCTGGCCAAAAGTCCCTGGGGGTCCAGCGGGGGTCCGGGAGCGATCTCCTGCCGTGAATCGTTTTTCCGTACAGAAAAAAGATTTGCATGCAGGAAGTCGTTCCCGGACCCCCGCTGGACTTTTGGCAAGTCTTGTGGGGGTCAGGAGGCCTCCCCAAGCTGGCCAAAAGTTCCTGGGGGTCCAGCGGGAGTCCGGGAGCGATCTCCTATGCTCCTGACCTCGGGGGACAAAAAACAAAATGGCGCCGGCGCTACCTTTGACCTGTCATATGACAAGGCAAAGGTAGCGCCGGCGCCATTTCTACAAGCACCGGAGGTCCGAGAGTAAAAGATCACACCGGGACCCTTCCTCTGGACCCCAGGTAATTTAAGGCATTTTGGGGGGGTTCGGGAGGGTGGGGGATTTATTTTAAAGGGTCGGGGTGGGTTTTAGGGTTGTTTTAGTGTGCTGGTTTTCCCGCCCTCCCCCCCACTGGACCACAGGTAATTTAAGGCATTTGGGGGGGGGGTTCGGGAGGGTGGGGGATTTATTTTAAAGGGTCGGGGTGGGTTTTAGGGATGTTTTAGTGTGCCGGTTTTTGATTTACACGATTTTCACGATATTTAAAAAACCCAAATGGCGACGATCCGATTCCTTCCCCCTCCCAGCCGAAATCGATCGTTAAGACGATCGATCACACGATTCACATCTCTATCTTGTATCCAGTATAACCTTTCTACTCACTACATCTATTCTCTTTCTACAGCTCAGCAACCCAGAGACTATATTCCAGTATCAGAAGGACTTCAGCCCTGCCGAACACATCGACTCACTACTGCCACCACTGGTGGTCCAGCTTCCAGCCTAATAAAGAACTATCTGTGTGTTGTCTATACTCCAGCCTAGCCGGTGGTCCCTCTCAGGATCCCCTCCTAGGGGCGCTATCATTTGCCATTGGCCCAGGGATTCACCAATTCCACTACGAGCGGTATTCCACAGACTGCCACTCTGTAGGAGCCAACCACTACAGACCATTAGCTCCGCCTGCAGAGTATTATAAATTGCTAGCTCCTCCCCTTGGCGGAGCAGCATTGAACAGATTGCTAACTCCAGTGAATCCAGCTAAAAGTATTTGGAGAAGGAGTACTCCTGGAAATCCAGTTAGAGGTGTTTGATGTCACTGGCCATGGGCCCGGCTCACCTTTCTGCCTTACAGGCTATTCCGGGCCTAGCTCACTGCCTTTCAGAACAGCAAGAAACCCTTGAGAAACTTACTGCAGCTTTTCACCAGCTTCATACACAGAAGGCACAAAGCACAGCTTCTATACAAGAAAACCAGTTACCAGAGATAACCTTGAAGACAGCTGTTCCACTGGCGGCACCTGTTCGATTCTCCAGAGAACTACAGAAGACTCGAGGCTTCCTGAACCAGTGCAGCTTACACTTCACTCTACAACCTTCATTGTTTCCCACAAATCTCTCCAAGACCAGCTACATTCTGTCTTATTTGGATGGGAGAGCCTTGTTGTGGGCTTCTACCTTGTGGGAATGCAAGGACCATATCTTGCAGGACATAGAAGGATTTATGGACTTGTTTAAATCCGTCTTTGATGACCCTGCTCATATGTCTGTTGCTGGATTTGCTTTGGTGGACTTAAAGCAAGGCAACATATCCCTGGTGGAATTTGCCATTGAATTTAAAACTCTATCAGCAGAGCTGCGCTGGGACTCCAGATGTTTGAAGACACTCTTTTACAGAGGCCTGGATACCCGCAGAAAGGACGAGCTGGCTGCTCATCAGACACCTGACTCGCTGGAAGAATTGATATCCTTAGCCACTCGGATTGACTGGTGGCTCTGGGACAAGGTGAAGGAACTCCAGCCTAAGGTGCTACCTGGATTGAGACAGTTCAAAACCCCTGTGCTTCAGACGGATCCAGCAATTCCTGTTGTAGATAAATAAGAGCCTATGCAACTTGGTCATGGTTACTTGATTTCTAAAGAGAGAAGAATCGGGGAGAAAGGTGGTCTGTGCTTATACTGTGGTCAGCTCAGCCGTGATGTCTCTTCTTGATTTCAGTTTGCTGGAATACTCAGAAGACTCCTCAATGCCTGGAAGCGATCACAGATGAGAACACAGTGAGTTCTATTGTAGATAGGAATCAGTACTCGCTCTGAGGGCCTACATTCCTATAGCTCTGAAGACTCCCTTCCGTCCAAGATGTTATCGCAGGTACGGAGATCGTGAGTTATATTGGCAAGATTGCAGATAAGAACCAGTACTCGCTCAACGAGGGCCCATGTTCCTAGAATGCTTTACAGACTCTCTTCTACTCTAGAAGCCATTTCATATACAGGTATTGTGAGTTCTTATTACAGACTGCTTGTAGGAACCAGTGCTCGCCTATGGTTCCTGTTCCTGAATGTACTGAAGACTCTCTGTGGCATAGAGACCATTGCAGACATCTATTATTGTGAGTGTACCATCTTGTATCCAGTATAACCTGTCTACTCACTACATCTAGTCTCTTTCTACAGCTCAGCAACCCAGAGATTATATTCCAGTATCATGACTTCAGCCCTGCCGAACACATCGACTCACTACTGCCACCACTGGTGGTCCAGCTTCCAGCCTAATAAAGAACTATCTGTGTGTTGTCTATACTCCAGCCTAGCAGGTGGTCCCTCTCAGGATTCCCTCCTGGGGGCGCTATCATCTGCCATCGGCCCAGGATTCACCAATTCCACTACGAGTGGTATTCCACAGACTGTCACTCTGTAGGAGCCAACTACAGACCATTAGCTCCGCCTACAGAGTATTATAAATTGCTAGCTCCTCCCCTTGGAGGAGCAGCATTGAACAATATTACCCTTCTCTGCCATTTACATTGTTGTTTTATCTTTAAAGTATATTTTCCTGCTCTTTTCTATATTAATAAAATGCCATAACATAAAGATCCAATGCCACAAACTGCATATCACCTCATACCCATCTGATAATATTGTAATTAAAACCTTGTTGGAAGGGGAAGCTTTTAACCAACTTTCAGAAGTTCAATTATGGGTTATCTTCTTTCCTTGACTGGGGCAATGAATTCCATAATTCTGAGCCTTGAACATAGAATATTTGCTCCCGGGATTCAACTCATCTGTCTACTCTAAAAGATGGAATGTCTTACAAATGGTGATGCTTATATATTTTTATTGAATCAAAAATAATATTTTCTATAGTTTCCATTTAGTGAATATAACATTAACTCATCTGTGAGGATACTACTATATTGTACAGCATATTTAAAAATCAAGAAGAAAAATTTCAATTACAGCACATGTTACACAGATTTCCATATTTCTTGACATTTGTGGGTTTATTTTAGGATCTTTTTACAGACTATGTTTCATTGTGTTTCCGTTTTCTTTTTTGTTGTTTGTTTATACAAAATACAACAAATGCAATTTTGTAAAAAAAAGCAAAAACAAAATTAAAAAGTGGGGTACCCGTGATTGCCATACTTTTTTTTTTTTTAAATCACTCCTGGCTCTCCCTGATCCCCTTCATTGTTTGAAATATCCTTCACAGGGCAGGAGCGCTCCCTGCCACTAAGTCAATTGTAAAATGCACCAGAAGACCAAGGTCTTTCGTCTTGTTCATTTCTGCTATGCAAAATGATGCTGGCCTGAAAATGATTCAGTGAATTTTTTACAAAATATTTTTTATTGGTAGCAGCCTAAAGTTTTCATAAACTGAATAAAAACAAATGGAATTTTGTTTGTGAAATCTTGTTTAAATTTCCTATTTCATTTGCAATGAATGCATATCCTTTGTCTATTTTCAAACCGTGCACACTGAGACAAAGCCCATGGGCATTTTATACATATGAACATTTATTCCTGCTTTTTGTGCAGATATTTTTCCATTAGAAAAATACTCACCTAGAGATTTTACATATGTTATTTTCCTCCCCGACCTATGCATTTCCCCAGGAGTGCCTCCTCTTTATGTAAAAAGTTCAGATATGACTGGTTAACAGAGCTAACTAATTGGACTGGGTTCCATTGGATAATATTGATTAAAACATGGGTTAGACAGGTTTATGATCTAGCAGCATAGTCTAATGTTTCATTTAAACTTTGAAACTGATATATACACTTTCAAATGAATTTTAAAAGGCCAGTGCATGCCAAAACTGGGAAATATGCAAATACGTCAGGGTGGTGCGCACTGAGTGGATTTTAAAAGCAACCCAAGTACACACATATCTCCCACTGCATGCACAAATGAAAAGTTCCAAAAAAGATGTAGTGTGTGTGCTTGGTATGGGCAGGGCATGAGAGTTCCTGGATTTCAACTTCAAATTAGCTCGTAATTACTAACATGCACAGGCACGTGCCAGGGTCCCGTGCCACATAACTACTTCTCCTATGGAGGGCTTGTAAGCAATGGCGTAGCTACGGGTGGGCCTGGGTGGGCAGTGGCCCACCCACTTTCCTTTCAGGCCCACCCAAATTTCTTTGCAAGACACTGCAGCCAATAAAAGCAGGCAGCATCAGCAGGCACCCAAGGGAGAAAAAAAAATAAAATCAGCTGGTATGTTGCGGCTCCCGGTGTCCCACTGCCCCAGTAATACTTCCCTTTACATTCCTCCTGCCCCCGCGGGCCAATGGGAAACCTCCTATCTTCTTCCTGCCCCTGTGGGCCAATGGGAAACCTCCTCCCTTCTTCCTGCCCCCATGGGCCAATAGGAAACCTCCTCCCTTCTACCTGCCCCCGTGGGCCAATCGGAAGCCTTCTTCCTGCCAGTGGAAGGAGGAAGCTTCTGATTGGCTGGTGGGGCAGGAAGAAGGGGGTCATCAGGGTGGGAGGAGTGGCAGTGTTCAAGCCACGGGCTGGAAATGCAGGGCAGGGAGGTGACTGGGGTGTGTGTGAGACAGAGACTGGGCAGGGAGGTGACTGGGGTGTGTGTGAGATAGAGACTGGGCAGGGAGGGTGACTGGGGTGTGTAAGAGACAGAGACTGGGCAGGGAGGGTGACTGGGGTGCGTGAGAGACAGAGACTGGGCAGGGAGGTGACTGGGGTGTGTGTGAGACAGAGACTGGGCAGGGTGGGTGACTGGGGTGTGTGAGAGACAGAGCCTGGGCAGGGAGGTGACTGGGGTGTGTGAGAGACAGAGACTGGGCAGGGAGGGTGACTGGGGTGTGTGTGAGACAGAGACTGGGCAGGGAGGGTGACTGGGGTGTGTGTGAGACAGAGACTGGGCAGGGAGGGTGACTGGGGTGTGTGTGAGACAGAGCCTGGGCAGGGAGGTGACTGGGGTGTGTGTGAGACAGAGACTGGGCAGGGAGGGTGACTGGGGTGTGTGTGTGAGACAGAGACTGGGCAGGGAGGGTGACTGGGGTGTGTGTGAGACAGAGCCTGGGCAGGGAGGTGACTGGGGGGGGTGTGAGACAGAGCCTGGGCAGGGAGGTGACTGGGGTGTGTGATAGACAGAGCCTGGGCAGAGAGGTGACTGGGGTGTGTGAGAGACAGAGACTGGGCAGGGAGGGTGACTGGGCTGTGTGTGAGACAGAGACTGGGCAGGGAGGGTGACTGGGGTGTGTGAGAGACAGAGCCAGGGCAGGGAGGTGACTGGGGTGTGTGAGAGACAGAGACTGGGCAGGGAGGGTGACTGGGGTGTGTGTGAGACAGAGACTGGGCAGGGAGGGTGACTGGGGTGTGTGTGAGACAGAGCCTGGGCAGGGAGGTGACTGGGGTGTGTGTGAGACAGAGACTGGGCAGGGAGGGTGACTGGGGCGTGTGTGAGACAGAGCCTGGGCAGGGAGGTGACTGGGGTGTGTGTGAGACAGAGACTGGGCAGGGAGGGTGACTGGGGTGTGTGTGGGGTGTGTGTGAGACAGAGACTGGGCAGGGAGGTGACTGGGATGTGTGTGAGACAGAGACTGGGCAGGGAGGTGACTGGGGTGTGTGTGTGAGAGACAGAGCTGCTGCTCCTGGTATGTGCTTTCAAGGGAAAGGAGTAGGAGAGTTGCTGGAGATGGTAAGTAAAAGTGGCATTTTAAGTTTATTTTTCTTGATTGACTGCCATTTTAATTATTGAGTATTATGTGATGTGTCTGCTGTTTTGAAATATTTTATTGATATTTGGACAATGTTTAATAATTTTTATGAGTTTTGTTGGATGTTATTCTGTTCATCAGCTGTTTTGAAACATTTATTAATATAGTTTTACAGTTATTTCTGTGTGGGGGCTCTATAGCAGCTTGGCTTGTTCTGTTTTCCTAATAGGAGGTGTATTAGTGTTTAGGACCTGATTTAATATTTGTAGTGTTGCCTTTTCATAGATAGGGTTGTTATATGTTCCATAATGCAGGTGTAACTTTGTGCGGCTTAGTTTGTGTGCATTATTGCAGATCCTGGGACTGTTAGGTGCTATATTTCTCTTTCCATTTCTCCAGGTTTGCACTGCATGCAGAGTGGCTTTTTTTGGTTTTCCATTCCAGTTTCTATCTCCATATTTATAATGTGTGGTCTTTCTGTACTTTGGTGAAGGTCGGTTCTGTGTGTGTGCCTGAGGTGAGGTATTTTACTAGCATGTAGGCAATTGTATCAATCTTATTTGTGGATGCAGAGTGTATGTTTACATGATGATAGCTTAGTAAATGACAGGGCTGGAGAGCCTTTTTCTCCTGTCTACCCAGTTATCCTCTCCACACTGCTAAGGATACATCCCAGCTGACAGCCAAAGGGTGTGACCACCTTCAAGACATCTCTTTATCCAGAACAGTCTTTTTTTCTGTTCTTCCTTTGTAAAGAAATGGGGATGAATGTCAGGAGCCCCTGGACTCGATTCAGCAAATGTCAGCATCAGAGGAAGACTAAAACTAAATAGTTGAGCCATAGGAAAGGAAAAGAAATCTTCAAAGATATTTATCTGTTTTATTGATACAGATTAATAAGGCATTTGCTCAATTATGGTAAATATTTTGGTAGAAATTCAATGATGAAGGAACCCTCTTTCCTATTTTCTTAAACTTATCAAACGCAGTAATTCATGACCATCATAATAGGCATCATTGTGTGGTAAAGTATACCTTTGTCACTCTGCCTTATGCTTAATCATAGGTCAGTCCATATTTTTAAGTGTTTTTGTTGCTTAATTCACCCCAGTGATATACTCCAAATTTCTAGCAATAATCTTGTGTTACATCAATTCAAGGTTACTTTTGTTGAAAATTATGAACCAAACTTATCTGGATAATACAATGTTATTACTTCTTCTTAACCACCATCGACTTTGAGCTTGATGCCCTCAAATTGTCAGCAATATGAGAATTCACTATATTGCTGTTCTATGCCCGACATTGCACAATGTTTCGGACTAGCATCGAGTCCTTCTTCAAGGGCGTAATATATTCCATAGCATGGCGTATCTTGGCGTGGCATCAAGCTCAAAGTCGATGGTGGTTAAGAAGAAGTAATAACATCGTATTATCCAGATAAGTTTGGTTCATAATTTTCAACATAAGTAACCTCGAATTGATGTAACAAGATTATTGCTAGAAATTTGGAGTATATCACTGGGGTGAATTAAGCAACAAAAACACTTAAAAATATGTACTGACCTATGATTAAGCATAAGGCAGAGCGACAAAGGTATACTTTACCACACAATGATGCCTATTATGATGGTCATGAATTACTGTGTTTGATAAGTTTAAGGAAAGAGGGTTCCTTCATCATTGAATTTGTAATTAGTTTGAACCTAGTTCCATCTTAAAAGTACATTGCCTTTCTGAGCTTTTTTCAAGTAGAAATATTTTGGTACAACATTCCAGAGGGTTTTAAAACATCTCACAGAATACTGTGATGTATGATGAGATATCTGTCTTTATAGTAGACTAGTATATGGTTCTTTGTAAGTTATGAGATACTGCCACTTGAGATCTCTTTAAGTATAATTGAAATGCTTTCATAACTATATATTAGGTTTAGCATTGGTAGCTGCTTGAAGTAATTGAGTTTAAAATATTAAAAGTATAACAGCTGTAGCAGATTATTTAGAAATCTATTGTCAGGTGTGTGTGTGTGAGAAAGTATTTATCAATAAGAATATGAATTCCATGGCTCAGACTTTTAGTGCCCACCCATGTTAACCTTGGGCCCAGCCAAAAATTCATTTCTGGCTACGCCACTGCTTGTAAGTAATAAAATAAATATATTGGTGGGGTTTAAAGGGTTGAGGCTAACAGGGGAGAAGAGAGGCTACTAAACTCAGGGGGTTTGGAAATCCTATCCCTTACCTGGACGAACTTGGAAAACTGGCAATGGCGTCAGTGCGCGTATCTTATTAAAATCCCTCACTTACATGGTAGAAGCGGCATATACACACATAGGTGTGTGCCTGATTAAAATTGTACAAACAATTTTATAACATGCTATTTTATAACATGCATGCATATATGCACATAGGGGCGGATTTTCAAAGGGTTACGTGCGTAAATTACGCGCGTAACACCGAGAATCCGCTCCTGCACGTGCCGAGCCTATTTTGCATAGGCCCAGTGATGCACGCAAGCCCCGAGCTGCGCATATGTCCCTGGGCTTGAAAAAGGGGGTGGGGAGTGGGAGCGATTTCCTGCCCCTAGTCCAGCAGCTGCCCTCATTCCAAATGGTGTCATCCACCCTTTGCCCTTAACTTGTGACAAGGGCTACCAGTGCCACTGACACACACACACACACACACACACTTTTCTCCACATACTCTCTCAAAATCATATGCTGGCTCACTTCCACATGCACACATGTGGTCTCTCTCTCTCTCACTCAGACACACAGGCTTCTCACTCCCATGCTGTCTCACACATTCACACAAGCTTATCACTCCCATGTGCTCTCTCACACATACACACAGGCTTCTTACTCCATACTCTCTCTCACACATTCACATGGGCTTCTCACTTCTATGCTCTCTCTCTCTCTCTCACACACACACACACAGTCTTCTCACTCCCTTGCTTTCTGTCACACGCATACAAATCTATAGATTTCTCACAACCATGCTCTCTCTCTCACAGGTATACATACCAGGCTTCTCAATCTATATTCTCACTCTCTCACACACACAGGCTTCTCACTCAAACACACTCTATCAGGGCTGTGCTTCCTTGCTGTGACAGGCCTCTTTTTGGGCCATGCAGGATGAGCTTTCTGATGATCCTATGTTGGGCCTCCTCTTCTCGGGCCACATGGGATGAGCTTTGCAATGACCTTTTGATGCATCTCCTCTTCTTGGGCTGCTCAGGATAAGCTCTGTGACGGGCCTCCTCTTTTGGCACCGGCAACACTGATTGGGTGGGCCTGAATACAAAGTGGATAGGCTACAACCCATCCTTGTCCACCAGTGGCTACACCACTGTTGCACATTTAAACTGGGTTTTACATGTGTACTTGCACTTTACCCACCATCAGGGCCCTTCTACAACCACTGGGGGGGGGGGGGGGAGGGAGAGAAAGAGAGAGAGAGAGAGAGAGAGAGTCCCAGGTAGAGAGTCCATCAAGCTAGGTTGAGAGAACATTGCACAAATCTCATCTTTGGGTGAGTTTCCTCACTCTGAAGGTCATCAAATCTTCACAAGAGAGCACTGTTCTGTTCGTATGTCTCACTTTGAATGTCAAAGTGGCCCCTAACCCCTACACTAATACCTAAACCTCACCTCGAGTTACTAGATGGGCCTCCTATAGAGATATAAATACCTACCTAGTATGCAGGTATTATGACCAGTCTCTCTCTCTCTCTCCCTCTCCCTCTCTCACATTATAGAAGGGCCCTGATAGCAAGGCTGGATCTCCAGGAGCTTAAAATGGCATTTGTGAAAATATTGCATAGTGTGATAAAGCCTTATCACATGGCTTTATGCACATGGAAAGGTGTAGTTAAAATACATGCTAAAGCCATGTAATATGACCCCCTAAGTTGGCTTTTGAAAATTGCTGCAATATCTGCTTGTAATGGAGTGACCCCATTTCCCCCTTTGTAGTATGTACAGAGCTAGGCTAGAGGTCTGGTTCACCTTAAAGAAAGGTCTCTGTGGGCAGGACCCTGAGGGGCAGGGGAGAGGTCTGAGGGTGGGACCAGCTAGGCAGCATAAAAGTGTAAGCCCAGCTGGGTTCAGGAGACCCCCACATCTCCAGGAGAGGCAGCTCCTGTAAAACTATCCTGATCACATCAGAGGAAATGAGTGTACACTGTCCAGAGGGAAGGCGGTCGTCAACCCTGTGTGTAAGTGAAAACTGCTGAGGTAAGGCATTCTGTTAATGTGCTGTGTGTAAATGAAGTAAAATTTGCATTAGAAAAGACAGGAGTCCATGTGGCTTTGAATTTTCCATAGGTTTTAGCCATGTTAAGTGCTTTTAATGTGGGTAAATGGCTTTTAAAAATTGCTATGATACAAAGTTACATTTACATGTGTAAGTCCTTTGGAAACACATATGCATATCTTTAGCTTCTTCATTTATTCTGTATATGGCTTAAATTGTAGGCCATGCACTGTTTTGGTTATCCTCCTTTGAAATGTCTCTACCTGGTCAATTATATTTATCAGTTTTTAATATTTATAATTTATATCCCACCTATTCCCACCAGCCCAAAGTCGTTTGTAGATGTGGTGTCTAAAACTAAACACATTTCTCAAGGTGGGATCTCACCAGTGACATGTAGGTCGGAAATGTTGCTCTTTTTTTACTAGTGATACCTTTGTTTACATACCGGGTATAATATTAGCTTTCTCAACTGCTTTGTCACACTGACTGGCTACCCTGTGTTCATCAGAGATGATAACCCCCAACTGCTATTTCTTCACCACCAAAAGGTATTTGGCCTTTAGATTTTGCATCCTAAAGGAATGATTTTCTTCTTTTAATTAAAGTATATTTACCTTATATTTGACTATTTTTCGAAGTTATTAATGCCATTTTTCATCTTATCTACCCTGTCTGGAATATCTACTCTGTGCAAATTTTCATATCTTCAGCAAATAGGAATATTTTTCCTTATAATCTTTCCATAATGTACCTTATAAAGACACTGACAAAAACTGGACTATTGTGCCACCTTACTGGTCACGTGTCCTTCACAAGCATGAATTCCCCCTTGACTACAACCACTCTATTGCTCAAACAACCTCTCGCTTAATTTATAATTTTTTCCAATTCCCAGCTTACTCACCAATCTTCTATAAGGGCAATTGTGAATCTGATCCCATAAGGTTTACCTTTGAAACTATGGGTTTGTGTGTACAAACCAGGAGGAAAATACTTATACTTTGCACCTGAATGTTAGCAGGTGCAAAGTACAGGCCAGAACGTACGCTCAGAAATGTGAAACTGCAACCTCTGAGGGAGTGACAGGGATTATAAAGCTGAGCGATTATGTGGAGGGGCATTCTAAATAGGCCATGTGGTCTTTTTCTGCCTTCATGTTTCTCTTGTTTCAATCTGTCCCTGCCCTTTTTTTAATGTAGATAAAATTATGCACACTGTTTAGAGCATATGTCCTTTTACCCACTCTGTCAGGAGCAATAACCAAAATGTGTTTTCACATGGCTAAACATGTGTTTGCCACATAGAAAGCTTTGATTATTTCTCCCCATAGAACAGTGCAAAAGATTTTACTGAAAGTCAGATAGGCCACATTTATCTCGAACCCCGCTCCACCCAACCACCAACTTCCCGCCAAATCTGCTTATTTCATCTAAGAAATCAATAGAGTTTGTTTGGCTAGATTTTCTCCTTGTACCTTGGAAACTTTGTTGATCATGAAACTGTATCCCACTAGCTTCAAGATACTGCACTATTCAATTCTTCAGTAGTGCTTCTGTTCCTTGCCCACTACTGATTCTGTTCCTTGCCCACTACTGATCTGTTTTCTGCTTCCTCTTTCTTTCCACTTTTGCTTTTGTCTCTAATTTCATGGAAACTCTCCCTATCTCAAGTGTAACCCAATTTACCCCAGGTTGTGACAGTTACCTCTGATATTTGAAAGAGAAATTAATTTTACTTAAAGGGTTTACTGGGTCTGGCTTCTTCCTCAAAGAGCAGACGACTCACATATCCATCCAGTAGCAAGCTTTCTAGTGCTCAATAATATCAATTTTAAACAAAATGGCTTTCTCCCTGTAAGGTGTATGGAGATTTAAAATATAATAATTTGTATTTTATAATTGAAAATTATATTTTAAATGCACTGCATAGTGGTAGATGCATGGAAAAGCTTCCCAGTGGAGGTGGTAGAGACAAAAACAGTATCTGAATTCAAGTGAGCTTGAGATAAATACAGGGGTCTCTAAGGAAATTATGTGAATTAAAATGCTAGATTGGATGGATGGACAGACGAGAAGGGCTATGTGGTCTTTTTCAGCCATCTTGTTTCTATGTTTCTAGATCTAGGACAGCCTTTGTGTGACCACATTTGTGTGGTCAAATGTAACTGGCTAGCACCAAAAATTCACTTGATCAGCTAAGTAAACAAAACCCACCCTGGAAATGCCTCTGACCTACATCGTCTTTGACTGATTAAATTTGTGCGCCTTGTAATTTAAGCTGATTATATTAGCCTTGCTTCTTCCAAAGATAGCCAGATAAATCTTTTGAAAATTCACTCCTAATGCCCTAGTGTGCATACAAGGGCACACTAGGGCATACAAGTAGGTATGACCTATAATTAGCACACACCTGCATGTAAATGGAGAAAGGTAATATATGCATATTAAGTTTTAATGTGTGCCTAGGAAATGGTGTAATATGTACTTCCCAACACATAGCACTCACTCAGGTCTAATATTTAACACCTGGCTTGGACAGGATTAACTATGAATACTATTTCAGGGGCTCAGCTAACAGGATGAATTGAGGGTTTTGGATAAAAGAGAAGGAGCCCTTACAGCAGGAAAAGTTGTGGGAAATGAGGACTAGAAGACAGGGGAGAGATAGAAGAAATGAAGAGAGAAACTAGTTTGCCAAAGATGAAAATACCAACACACATCTGAACACTTCCAAAAGAAATTTAACATTTATTTATGTAAGAAATTGTATTTTCTAACTAAAGGTTCACTGATGACAACTTTTTTTGGAAATGTAGACAATACAATGTTGTCACTATTGCAAATAAGTAACCATACCACAAGTTCCAATTGAATGAGATAATTGTACACTGCATAAGTTAGAGGTCCCACATGGTCATATGTAATCAACGAGAACAATTATTATAATCTTGCTATAGGAACATAAAAGAATTAATCTTGTTGTAAAGTGACCATCACATATTGCCGCTGGCTGCTATTGGCTTTTTAGAATAAGCCCTGAAAAGCGCTAGGGCTTTATAATCATCGGTCACTGTGTTAGGATTTAAGGATTCTTCATTGAGAAGCTATCGTGCACTTATCTGAATGGCTGGTTTGAGTCCACACTATGGTCGAACTTCTTAGTAATCCATGATGGTGGCTATCTGGATGAGGTCAGGCTGGATAAAGTCAGGCTGAGCTTTTTGATGAGATTTGTTGTTCTGTCCAACACTGCAATGTTTCGGAGGACACTCCTTCTTCAGGCAAATACATCGCTTAAATGCCAGCGAGATATGAACTGCTGTGGACGCGCTTGGTCTGTGTGAAATGGTCAGTAAACTGTCAAGACCAAAGCATCTCTGATGATGTACAGTGAAAGAGTCTACTTGCTGTATCTGGATGATGGACCTATCATCCAGATACAGCAGGTGAAAGTCTCCCTTGTCAATATGCTCATTCACTTTATATTCATCCATGCCCACCAAGGGTTCATCTTTTCCTTCCTCTGTTGATTACAGTCTCTTTTGTTCTGTTCTTCTAGGTGGCACTCCCATTCCAGATCTTCCAACAATAGATACGCCTCATCTGTTTGGTCTGCAATTTTACTATAGGAGCATTCCAGGAACACTTCTTTCACTTTGCCCTCCTTACTTTTTCCCTGAGTTCCTCAAAGATTTTCACTATCATAGGAGCAACAGCCTTCTCTATGTCCATTTCTCACACAGAGAGCACAAAAGGAGAAAGGATCTGGGTCATAACCACTTAGGTAGAGAGTTTACCTCTTCTGATCCCTTACTTTTCTCTTTTCCAGAGTTGTCACTTCTTTAACGATTCTCTCTGGTTAACAGGCTCTATAGCCTGTCTGTTAAATTAGAATACCAGGTCAATATCAATGGCCTCACCTCCTAAAACAACAGTCTTTGATGAAATGTCCTCATCTGCCAAAAGTGAAACAAATTGAGGAGCTTATTGGCTGTTCTCTGAATGTCAAGGTGGGGTCTCACTGTCCAGAGGATGGTTGCTGGGCCCCTCTATTCTCCTTGTCAGGATGAGGAGTCACTCTACTTTCGGATTCCCTGTTGCAAGCTGGGCTTGATGGAAGGTGTTAGCCAACTCTATAGCCAAGTTCAAGGTAGGCTTGGTATGTTGGCAAACCCATCGCTACATGGACAGATGTAAGCTCTCTATGAATCGTTCAAGCAAGTTTAAGTAGGCTATTTCTTGGCTTGATTTCATATTAGGCTGTAGTTATTTCTACTCAAGGTCCTTGAGAGGATGTAAAAGATTCCTGGGGCCTTCTCCAGTGGAGGGTCCCTTTCCAGAACTGTAGTTGATATTAGGGATGTGAATCGTGTCCTCGATCGTCTTAACGATCGATTTCGGCTGGGAGGGGGAGGGAATCGTATTGTTGCCGTTTGGGGGGGTAAAATATCGTGAAAAAATCGTTAAAAATCGAAAAATCGAAAAAACCGGCACATTAAAACCCCCTAAAACCCACCCCCGACCCTTTAAATTAAATCCCCCACCCTCCCGAACCCCCCCCCAAATAACTTAAATAACCTGCGGGTCCAGCGGCGGTCCGGAACGGCAGCGGTCCGGAACGGGCTCCTGCTCCTGAATCTTGTCGTCTTCAGCCGGCGCCATTTTCCAAAATGGCGCCGAAAAATGGCGGCGGCCATAGACGAAAAAGATTGGACGGCAGGAGGTCCTTCCGGACCCCCGCTGGACTTTTGGCAAGTCTCGTGGGGGTCAGGAGGCCCCCCACAAGCTGGCCAAAAGTTCCTGGAGGTCCAGCGGGGGTCAGGGAGCGATTTCCCGCCGCAAATCGTTTTCGTACGGAAAATGGCGCCGGCAGGAGATCGACTGCAGGAGGTCGTTCAGCGAGGCGCCGGAACCCTCGCTGAACGACCTCCTGCAGTCGATCTCCTGCCGGCGCCATTTTCCGTACGAAAACGATTCGCGGCGGGAAATCGCTCCCTGACCCCCGCTGGACCTCCAGGAACTTTTGGCCAGCTTGTGGGGGGCCTCCTGACCCCCACGAGACTTGCCAAAAGTCCAGCGGGGGTCCAGAAGGACCTCCTGCCGTCCAATCTTTTTCGTCTATGGCCGCCGCCATTTTTCGGCGCCATTTTGGAAAATGGCGCCGGCTGAAGACGACAAGATTCAGGAGCAGGAGCCCGTTCCGGACCGCTGCCGTTCCGGACCGCCGCTGGACCCGCAGGTTATTTAAGTTATTTGGGGGGGGGTTCGGGAGGGTGGGGGATTTAATTTAAAGGGTCGGGGGTGGGTTTTAGGGGGTTTTAGTGTGCCGGCTCACGATTCTAACGATTTATAACGATAAATCGTTAGAATCTGTATTGTATTGTGTTCCATAACGGTTTAAGACGATATTAAAATTATCGGACGATAATTTTAATCGTCCTAAAACGATTCACATCCCTAGTTGATATGTCTCTGGGTTATACCCAGCTCTTTCAATTAAAGCCACCTTAATATAACTAGCCCACCAGTCTGGGTTTGCAGACTGATAACATTGCTTGGCTGGGACTGGTCAATAGATTTCTCAGATATATGGTCCAGTCAGCCTCAGGACATCCAGAAAATTGAGCAGTCTGCTCAAAGTTCACTAGAAAAGCTTCTGGAACTTCTTCCAGTCCTATCTTTAGTATTATGGGAGTTGTCATATATGCTGTTTAGGAACAGCATGAAAAGCTTCTGTAAATGATGCATGTTGCTCGGCCATACCTTCCTGCAGTGCAATCAAGGTTGCTTATAGGGTGTGGAAACTCTCTAGGAGGTGCTGTTGTTCTACCCCCTAGTGTAATATAATGGTCTGAAATTGTAATTTTCCCTCAGAAATGGGTCTGAATCACCCACCCCATTCTTCAGATTTTCGGCTTTTGATTTACCATAGCGAAGAGAGGAAGGAAATTTACAAAATAATCTCACAAAATAAACTCCTGCTTGCTTGGCTGTAACTCATTACCGGCAATAAGTAGCATGGGTTCTACTTAGTGTGTGGGTACTTGCCAGGTACTTATCTCCTGGATTGGCCTCTGTTGGAAACAGAATGCTGGGCTTGATGGACCCTTGGTCTGACACAGTATGGCAATTTCTTATGTTCTTATTTACCTAAGTGCTTCAGGCTGGGCTGGACCCCTTTTGGCTTGTTATAATGGTCTCCTGGACTATCCATGTAGCCAGGCCCAGGAAGCAAAAAAGAAAATAAATTCTCTCTTCAGCTCTGAGCTGCAAGCAGTGCACCAGTTTCTGCTCTGTGCAACTGTTTACGTCCAACAGACATCCAAACAAACTTCTGTTCTGAGGTGTGGATTTCTGGCTGTACTTTGATCAATACAACCAACAAAAAACCTTCAGCAGTCAGATAATATAAAACCAGTATTCACTACAATATTCTCTGTTGATATTTACCCCCATATCTGAGTTACCTTGATTTCACCATTCAGTATTTGTAAGAAGTGCATGACATAGGCCTCTGTTTAAAATTTCTGTTTTGCATCAGGAGCCATATTCCTCAATAATGTTCTCCAAATATAAAAATTAAGGATGTGCAGAGGGTACGGATTCGTCCGATTCAGTATTCGTATTCGTCGGTGGGCAAATATGTTGCATTCGTTCAGTGGCACCCCCCGATACACTGATACGTGCATTCGTTTTCCGGTTCCCATTTAAGTCAATGGGGGAAGTATTTGCAGCCTATTTTTGGCTGCAGAATTGGGGTTTTATTATCAATTTTGATGAAACTTCTGGGGAGCAATCATCAGAACAACAAAACAGCTCCAAGGTACTTAGACTGTGGCAAAGTGGCACCAAAGTGGCATGAATAGCCTAAGGTAGTTTAAAGAGGCACAGGGATACCAGGAGTGGCAAGAAGAGAGGCAAAGCAGCAGCGAGAGTGTCAAAAACACACCACAGCTTCAAAAGAGAGCACCAATAACAGATGCATGAAACCCTCGAAGGCAGCACGACAGGCAAAGCGGCAAGATAAGTGGCATCAACATCCTACAGCACAATGAAGGAGGAACATAGCAAGCAGAAACAGTAGCACCAACACACTGAGCAACCATGATAGTGGCCAGAACACCACAAGGAGTTGAGTGAGTCATCTGGTGTATGGCAGCAAGGCACAGAGGCAGAGGGTAGATACAGGGTGGCTACACCCGGGGAGAGTTCCCTTTCCTTTATGCAGGAAAGGGCTCCCTAGAATGGGTTCGCCCCTAGAGTAGGGTGTTTCCGTTGTCATCTAGTGAGCTCTTGCTGGTCTTTTAAAATCTGGAGGAGTTAGCAGATATACAAACAAGAATTTTCAAGGCCGAGGCGGAGGAGGTTACCATGTAAACAGCGGTTCAACATGGGTCAGAGGATAGATACAGGCTGGCTACACCCGGGGAAGTTCCCTTTCCTTTGCGCAGGAAAAGGCTCCCTAGAATGGGTTCGCCACTAGAGTGGGGTGTTTCCATTGGCATCTAGTGAGCTCTCGCTGATCTTTTAAAATCTGGTGGATGTAGAAGATATACAAACGAGAATTTTCAAGGCCAAGGCAGAGTAGGGTGCATGTGAACAGCGGTTCAACATGGGTCAGAGGGTAGATACAGGCTGGCTACACCCGGGGAGAGTTCCCTTTCCTTTGAGCCGGGTAGGGTTCCCCGGAATGGGTTGGCCTCTAGAGTGGAGCACGAGTCTTCAAAGCGTGGCGACCTGGAGCAGGGTCTCACTGTGAGCATGGTCTCACTGTGTTTGCCACAGTCTAAGTACCTTGGTGCTATTTTCTATTTCTGAACATGGGTCAACAGGTGCTAAGAGATAGGCTGCAACACCAGGGAGAGTTCCCTTTCCTTTGAGCAGGAAAGGGCTCCCTGGAATGGGTTGGCCCTAGAGTGTATAATGGTACAAATTGTTAGGATTTAAGCATTTACAAACAGATCATGACTTCATAAGCAAGATGGAGGAAGTTCTCTTCTCTGCCCTGAAACTAAAGAAAACTGTTTGTTTTATTTAAGGATCCATGCTGTGAAGGATTACTAGTTTGAATTGCCAGAGGCTGAGGTTTCAATTTGCAACGAGGGTTCAGCCGTTAGGACTGGACATAAGGCCTGACCATACAGGCACAGCAATCGAGGTCAAACTCTTGTAGGGACATAAGGCCTGGATGGACAGGCACAGAAATCGAGGTCAAATCCTTGTAGGGACATGAGCCCTGGACGGACAGGCACAGCATTCAAGGACAGAAGTCAAGCCCACGTAGGGACATAAGGCCTGGATGAACAGGCACAGCAATCGAGGTCAAACCCTTGTAGGGACAAAAGGCCTGGACGGACGGGCACAGCAATCAAGGACATAGGTCAATCCCATCTAGGGACGTAAAGCCTGGACGAATAGGCAGCAGTCGAGGAAGAGGTCAATCCCACCTAGGGACTTAAGGCCAGGACGGACAGGCACAGCAGTCAAGGACAGAGGTCAATCCCACATAGGGACATAAGGCCTGGATGAACAGGCACAGCAATCAAGGTCAAATACTTTTTAGGGACATAAGAACTGGACGAAAAGGCAAAGCAATCAATGGCAGAGGTCAATCTCACCTAGAGACATAAGGCCTGGACATACAGGCACAGCAATTGAGGTCAAATCCTTGTAGGGATATAAGGCCTGGATGGACAGGCACAGCAGTCGTAGACAGAGGTCAATCCTACCTAGGGACATAAGGCCTGGATGGACAGGCACAGCAATAAAGGACAGAGGTCGATCCCACTTAGGGACATAAGGCCTGGATGGACAGACACAGCAGTTGAGGACAGAGGTCAATCCTACCTAGGGACATAAGGCCTGGACAAACAGTCACAGCAATCGAGGTCAAATCCTTGTAGGGACATAAGGTCTGGACGAACAGGCACAGCAATTGAGGTCAAATCATTCTAGGGACATAAGGCTTGGTTGAAAAGGCAAATCAATCCAGGACAGAGGTCAATCCCATGTAGGGACATAAGCCCTGGATGGACAGGCACAGCATTCGAGGAAAGAGGTCAAGTCCACTTAGCTACATAAGGCCTGGATGAACAGGGAAAGCAATCAAGGACAGAGGTCAATCCCACCTAGGGACATAAGGCCTGAACGAACAGGCACTGCAATCGAGGTCAAACCCTTGTAGGGACATAAGGCCTGGATGGACAGACACAGCAATTGAGGTCAAACCCTTGTAGGGTCATAAGGCCTGGACGGACAGGCACAGTAATAGAGGACAGAGGTCAAGCCTACATAGGGACATAAGGCCTCGACAAACAGGCATAACAATCGAGGTCAAAACCATCTAGGGACATAAGGCCTGGACAAACAGGCAAAGCAATTGAGGACAGAGGTCAATCCTACCTAGGGACATAAAGCCTGGACAGACAGGCACAGCAATCGAGGTCAAACCCTTTGTAGGGACATAAGGCCTGGACGGACAGGCATAGCAATCGAGGTCAAACCCTTGCAGGGACATAAGGTCTGGACAGACAGGCACAGCAATCGAGGACAGAGGTGAAGCCTACTTAGGGGCAAGGCCTGGACGAACAGGCACAGCAGTCGAGGACAGAGGTCAATCCTACCTAGGGACATAAAGCCTAGACAGACAGGCACAGCAATCGAGGTCAAACCCTTTGTAGGGACATAAGGCCTGGACGGACAGGCATAGCAATCGAGGTCAAACCCTTGCAGGGACATAAGGTCTGGACAGACAGGCACAGCAATCGAGGACAGAGGTGAAGCCCACGTAGGGACATAAGGCCTGGACGAACAGGCAAAGCAATCAAGGTCAATCCCTTGTAGGGACATAAGGCCTAGATGGACAGGCACAGCAATCAGCATCAAAACCTTGTAGGGACATAAGGCCTGGATGAACAGGCACAGCAATCGAGAACAGAGGTCAATCCCATGTAGGGACATAAGGCCTGGACGAACAGGCACAGCAATCGAGGACAGAGGTCAATCCCACGTAGGGGCATAAGGCCTGGATGGACAGGCACAGCATTCGAGGACAGAGGCCAACCGCTTATAGGGACATGACAGGCACAGCGTTAGAGGTCAGGCCCTTGTTGGGATGTACGACCTGGACAGTGGACAGTCAGGCACAGCGTTAGAGGTCAGGTACATGTGCTGCAATGTTTACATTATCTGGAGCATAGGAGGCAGTTGGAACTGCTGCAAGGCTTTCAATTGCTTTTATTCATCTTGCCATTCACTGGGAAAATTTGGAAACCCAAGCAAAGGCAGGTTTCTTTTCAAAAACAGTAGCATTTCCATCAACTCTGGTGCCAGCCTTGAGCGGTGAGGGCTCATGATATCCCCTGTCATTGAAAAGACATGTTCACTGGGCACACTGGTTGGTAGACATGACAGATATCGCTGAGCCACTTTGGCTAGCTGTGGCCAGACAGTGGACGTGTGTGCCCAATATGCCAGCAGATCTGTCTGCATGTTCTCTGTTGGCTCTGAGAGATACCGTGTCACTGACAGCTGTGCTGGGGTATCCTTTGCTTGGGTGGACTGAGAGTCACTCATGCCAGCTGCTTTCTCTCTAGCCTGTAGCACAACAGATGAATCTTTATGGGCAACTTGCCTTTGGCGTTCTGAAGTGGAGGAGGAGGAAGAGGTACTAGCTGACACTGACAGAGTGCTGCTCCTGCTTGGACTACTCCAACTCTCTGAAGTGCCCTGTGTTTCCTCCTCTGCTTCACGCCTAATCTGTCTCTGCCTATGGAGCTCCTGTTCACGGACTTTTGCTAACAGCAGGTCCTTCACCAATAAGAGACAATTGTACTATAGGGCGAGTTTCCCTTTCACACAGGGATCACAGACTGTGGCGAGCATGTATGTGTTCTGTTCTGTTAAAGGCCTTAATCTCTCTTCCACCTGCTGCTACAAAATGTCCGGACAATGCAGCACCTCAACTGTCATTCCCTCTTTCTGTTTAAAGGCCTCCAAATTTTCATCCAGGAAATTAACTATAGGGATGATGTCAGCAAAGGTAGCACTTCTGGAACTCAGCTCCTCCGTGACATCCTTGAAGGGCTGCAGGATTTTTACCAGCTGACTCATGACTAACCAATCATGATGCCCTAGGGGATTCTGCATACTTATGTCCATTGTACCAGAAAGTTCATGAAGGGGTGTCTGCAGCTCCACTAATCTCTCGAGCATCATAAAGGTGTAATTCAACCGGGTGGCAATGTCTTGAATGAGATGCTTGTGAGACATCTCCAGATCAGTCTGCTTTTGTAGGAGAACCTGCCCCGCCTTCACACTTCTGTGGAAGTGCGCTACTATGTTCCTGCACTTCTATATTAACCTATGCAGGTATTCATTCTCTTGGTCATTGTAATCCAACCCCAGAGCTGACTTCACTACCAGGTGCAGAGTGTGTGCAAAACATCAGATGTTCTTATAGTGCCCGTCGTTTATTGCCTTAACTATGTTTGCACCATTGTCTGTGACAAAGAACCCTGCATGAGGATTCCTGTCTTGCTGGTGTAGTTGCCTGCCCTCCAGCATCTGTCTGATGCATGCTAGAATATTGGCTGTGGTATGGGCCTGTTCTGTCAGGTGGGTATGCAGTAAAGCCCACCTCCACCCTGATACTTGTTCAGTAATAGAGCTGCTGTCTGCCCCTGCCTCAGCCATGTCCCACCAGTGTGCTGTCAGGGAGAGGTAAGAGTGTGCAGCATTCATGGTGGTCCAGATATCGCAGGTGAAATGCACACTCCCCTCTGCCTTAGCTAGCAGCGCATAGATGCGACTTCAACACTGTTTGTACAGGCTGGGGAGGATCTTTCTGCTAAATGTGGTTCTGGAGGGGATTTTGTAATTTGGAACTACGACCTTCAGAAAACACTTGAAACCCACATTCTCCACTAACTGCAAGGGCTGGTCATCAAGGACAATCATTTCCCCAATGCTCCTGGTTACAACTTTTGAGGCTGCCTGCCTCCCGCCCTGGGATAGCATTACCACCACCCCATTTCCTCCATGGTGGGTTGTCGCTTCTGCCACATGTCAGGGGGTTGCTGGCCTGCCACCTGACTGCTAAAAGGGGCTGATGGCATGGTTTTACTGTGCTGCTTTTGAACCACTTTACGCTGTTTGGATGGGATCCCCTGAATGGTACTGCCACCATCCCCAGATGGCAGTACTGTTGTTGGGTGCTGCCTCTTCATATGATGCGTCATACCAAAATTAGATAGATGTTCCATTTGCTTGCCTCTGCTAATAGCCCTGCCACAGTAATTACACCGAGCAAAACACGGATCATCCGTCACTTTAAAGTGGCTCCAGATTCCAGATGTCTTTCGTGATCCTCCCTTCTCTATAGCCTTGGAGGTGAATGCTGGCACTGGAGCTGAAGTAGTTGGTGCACTCTGAGAAGCAATGCCAGGGGCTTCAGTCACCCTCTGTGCCTGCACCGACTGCTCTTCCTCCTCCTCATCGGTTTCATCTCTCCCCTGCTGCACTGAATTGGAAGCTAAGACAGGACTAACTGATCCTCCAAAAACTTCATCCACTATTACTTCTTCCGTTTCTGATGAAAATCCCGCACAAGATGATTGTTCATCTGAATCAGAAGCAAACAGTGCCTGCGCTACATTGTCAACGCTAAGTCGAGACTGCTGTCCCACTGCTGCTTTTGGGTGTCGACATTTTGTCTGGAATGACTCAGCCTCCCCTTTCCTCACCTCCAAAACTAAAGAGTCAGAAACAAGTGGTGGCGATGGCGATGCATCATGTTTAGATTTCATTTTTTTCTGGATGGAACTGCCTGCCCCTCCAAAGAGTTTAGATTGCAACAGGTACCTTTTTAACTTTAATGGGGGGACTGGCACTAGTTCCTTTTGAAGTGCCTCCTCTGCCAGTCCCAATCACTTGACCACATCTAGCTTTCCCTGATATTATGGATTTAATGTCACTGCCTAATGCCTACTGGCTGCCCACTGTCACAGTGCCTTAATATGCACTAATGTAATGTGTGTGGTATACACACAGAGCTTGCTTGTAAGCACAAAAGAGGCAGACTGGGGATTTCACTTCACAGGCTGTCCCAATAATAAACTTGAGTCTGCTAAACTACCCAGTGCCCACTGTCACAGTGCCTTGATATGCACTAATGTAATGTGTGTGGTGTGCACACACACAGAGCTTGCTTGTGCCTGATATTTGACTTGGTTGCAGCTCCATCACTGCTCTCTACATTAATGGTGGGGGTGGAAGGGAAATAGAACCAAAGAGCTAAGAGAAACAGATAAGTATGAGAAAAAAAAATGTGTGAAGCTTGCTGGGCAGACTGGATGGGCCGTTTGGTCTTCTTCTGCCGTCATTTCTATGTTTCTATGTTTCTATATGCACTAATGTAATGTGTGTGGTGTGCACACACAGAGCTTGCTCGTAAGCAGAAAAGAGGCAGACTGGGGATTTCACTTCACAGGCTGTCCCAATAATAAACTTGAGTCTGCTAAACTACCCATTGCCCACTGTCACAGTGCCTTGATATGCACTAATGTAATGTGTGTGGTGTGCACACACAGAGCTTGCTTGTAAGCACAAAAGAGGCAGACTGGGGATTTCACTGCACAGACTGTCCCAATAATAAACTTGAGTCTGCTAAACTACCCAGTGCTCACTGTCACAGTGCCTTGCCTAGCCCAGAGGGTGAATTAAACAAAATTGCACTGTTAGCAGCTTCTCTCCCTGGCACAGAGAGACTGTCTCAGATCATCTAAATAAACTACTTAAAAACAACAGGGCTAGCTGCACTGCAGCCAAATAACTAGCCTTGCTAGCAATTCAATACAGATTTCTGAACTCAGACTAGCTCTGAGTGAAGCCACCTTCCGCAGAGACCGCCTCCCCACACCACTCCTGCAAAGAAAGTGCATGGCATGCCACGTGCTTAAGTGTATATAGTGCTGGGTCATCAGGAAAATCGTCACTGAGCACTGAATGACAGTGCGATTTGCTGCATTCAGTGCATTTCACAAAATGCTATTGCTGATACGTTGCATTCTGGGATCCGTACCAACCTGTCCAACCCACTGTGACAGGACTGTGAGGTCACTGATGACTCACAGGAAAGGGCTGTTTTTTGGCTCTGGATATACCCAAATGGCATCCTCTGATTTCAAATGGCGGTGAAGAAAAGTGCACGCTGCCAAACGTATAGAACAGATGATACGTTATATTCATGGGAAGTCGCGATACGTTTCGCTTCCCCACAAATATAACGAATAGGGACATATACGTTGCCGATTGCCAATACGTCAAAAATGAATACACACTCCTAATAAAAATGCAGTTCACTATAAGACAGAGAGAAGCATCAATTAGCTATTATCTAAGTACCCCTTGTATACAAGAGATTCTCAGTTTTAGATACATTTTTGCAATAACTTTTCAAAAACCAAATTTTATAAGGTCCATATTCAAAGGTATTTAGCTGGGTAATGTGAATTATCTGGGTAAATGTCTACTTTTGAATATTTTGGGCACTTATACATCTAAATTTTATCCAGAAAACTTAGGGGCGGATTTTCAGAGCCCTGCTCGCCGGTGAGCCTATTTTACATAGGCCTACCGGCGCGCGCAGAGCCCCGGGACTCGCGTAAGTCCCGGGGTTCTCCGAGGGGGGCGTGTCGGGGGCAGGCCCGGTCATCGCGGCATTTCGAGGGCATATCGGCAGCGTTTTGGGGGTGGGTACGGGGGCGTGGCTACGGCCCAGGGCGGTCCGGGGGCGTGGCCGCACCCTCCGTACCCGCCCCCAGGTCGCGGCCCGGCGCGCAGGAGGCCCGCTCGCGCGCGGGGATTTACTTCTCCCTCCGGGAGGCGTAAATCCCCGGAGAAAGGTAAGGGGGGGGTGTAGACAGGGCTGGGCGGGTGGGTTAGGTAGAGGAAGGGAGGGGAAGGTGAGGGGAGGGGCGTTAGAGGATTTCCTCCAAGGCCGCTCCGATTTCGGAGCGGCCTTGGAGGGAACGGGGGTAGGCTGTGCGGCTCGGCGCGCGCCGGCTATACAAAATCGATAGCCTTGCGCACGCCGATCCAGGTTTTTAGCAGATACGCGCGGCTCCGCGTGTATCTACTAAAATCCAGCGTACTTTTGTTTGCGCCTGGAGCGCAAATAAAAGTAGGCCTATTCGCGGAGTCTGAAAATCCGCCCCTTATTGTATAGCTAAAATTTAGCCAGATAATTTAGGAGCTTTCCAGATAAACTATCTGGCTAACTCCAATATTCAGTTAGCCAGATAAAGTTATCCAGCTATATTTAAGACAGGCAGGGGAGGAGTTTCAAGATGACTGCCAGCATAGTTTCTCCCACAGAGGCTGGTTTTATTTAAAAAAGATTTTTTCCACTGAACAATTCCCTTTTGCTTGTATCAGTGGGTAAACGGAAAAGCACATACCTTCCCTGAAGTTTCTTCATCAGTGTTACTGGACCTCTCGACAATTTTATCATCAGCGGGATGACCCATCTCTGTGTTTAGGAACTGGATTGATGTCCTTGGATGGTGTGGCACATGAAGGATCAGCTCTGCACTCCCCAGACATTATCCCCAGATAGCCGTCCTCCCGATCAGCCTTTTCCTGGTGCCAGGATAGATGCTGCCTGTGCTGTAGTGGATTCAAAGCTAGAAGGCATTGAAAGATCTTCTCCAGGCATTTCAGTTTCTCTGACATTTCCCGTGGCGGAGGGAGTTCAAGGAGTTGGAGGAGGGAGGAAGAAAGGGTCAAGATGGTGCTGCCTCTATTCTCCTCACTGTGGATATAGGTTATTCAATGTTGGCTCCTGAGGTACTTTCTAAGGGGATAGAATTTATTCTTTCTAAACCCGCCATTATAACTTTGGATTCTATCTGGGAAGCACTTGCCAGACTTTCCTCTCAGCTGGGACAATACCTTATCTCTCACCAATCTCTTTTCTGTAACCCTACAAACCTCACAAAAGGAGGTGGAATAATTTTCAGTACAACTTAAGAATCTTCAGCCAAAGTTCACTACTTTGCAAGAAAATATTGGGACTATATTGAAGGGACATGTGGCTTAGCAGTACAAAATTGAATCATAGGAAAATGTGGTCAGATCTAAAAACATTAGATTGCTAACATTTCCTAGACAAAAATAGTATCACCATTACAAATGTTAAGGACACATTTTATGGAGATTTTGAAAATTCCAGAGAATATTTTACCACCTAGGGTTAAAGCTTATTATTTACCTTTAGCAAAGAAGACTCCTCATCCTGATTCTGAACAAACTTCCCTAGATGTCTTGAACATTACTCATTTTTTGAAGAGTTCTGCAACTGAAGGAATTTTTGCCTCGACTCTAGTTGCCACATTTGTAGTAGATTTGGATTGGGATTTGGTTCTGAGACATTTCTTTCATAAGGTTTAAGGTTTATTGGTACTTATATACCGTTGTCTCGGCATAGGTCAGGGGTTTTACAACTAGAGGCATTATTTTGGTTACATTTACCTTGTAAATGTGTGGTTAAATTGCAGGGGTTAGATTTATCTTTTTTGATCCCCCACAATTATCCAGTTTCATAATTCAGACAACCCCTTATTCCCCCATTGGTTTTGTCCTCTCCTATGTTACCAGCACTTCTGGACAGCTAAATAATTTTTCTCACTGAACTTGATGCCAAGATTGGTGGTGTTATTTCTTCATTAATTTAATTCCTCTTTTCTTTGGCATCCCCCCCCCCCCCCCATTGTGGGCTAAAGTTTGATTGCAATTTTCCTTATTTTTTAACATCTATTTTTGTTGTTTCTGTACAAGAATTATTTCTTGAAATTATTGTAAAAGCTATAAATAAATATAAAGATAGACAGCTATATTCAATAATGCAGTTGGGCTGTTGAATATTCCACTAAAGTTAGCCAGATAAGTTTATATGGCTAACTTTGCAAACTAGCTAGTTTCTAAATATTGCCCTCTAAGGGCCTCATTTTCTAAAGTATCGCAGGCCTGCGATACTTTAGGAAATGAGGGGCGGGAGACCAAAACGGGGGGCGGGCCTGCGCTAGCTGGCAGCGATCGCACCATCTCAGTGTGATCGCTGCCAGTTTCACACCCAATAGCGCCATCATAGGAGGTGTAGCTATTGGGAGCGAACACGGACGCGAAAAGGGCCTTACCTTTTCGTCGTCCACGGCGGCTTCATGGAGTCGGCCCTGGTGACACCCCGACTCCTCCTCTTCCGGGGCGACTCCGCCTCCATTTTGGTATCACATGCAAAAAGGGACATTTTGCGTGCGAAACGTCCCTTACCACGTGCGATATAGTTAGAAAATAAGGCCCTAAATGTCTAAAGGCACTCAGTGATCCACAGCCATGTTAGTTCTTAAAAAGAAACACATTTCTATATATTACTCTTAGGGACCCTCATTCTTCCAGTCATTGCTCTCCACTATCTCAAACTAACATTATTACTTCATCATCACAGCACTGATCACATGATACCAGCCCCACCAATAACTGCCAACATGGATGATTTAAAAATCTTTTATCAAACTGTACCACTCAAGTTCATTGTTTATGTAGCAGATGCAACACTATTCAGCATATAAATCCAGCATTCGTTGTTCATTCAAATTGACTGTCGGATCTGACTCAATAATCTACATCAATCTGTTCCAATGCTGTCTATCTTAGTTTCTCAAATATGTTGATATGCTAAGGCACCTCAATTTTAGATATACTACTAATATATCGTCTATGCTCCACCAATTGAGTCTTGCTTGTCTCTTTGTCCATCCCACATATAATTTGGGACAAGGACATACCACCTCATTCACCATACTCCTTGATTTACAGTCATACTTTGATGTCTATACTCTTTAAGAAAAAATGTCAAGTGATCCTCTGCTATCTGATTTACTGCTTGCAATAAAAGGTCCCATTTTGTATACAGCTCATTGACAGATGCTTTTCTTCCTGTCCTCCTAGGATATCCTTAGCTAAGAATCCCATAGTCATCACTTTGGTCTGAATTTTATATTTTTGTGTATCAATACAGATACAGGACATTTTTTAGTACATTTCAAAAAAGTATTCTACAAATTCTTGTTTTAAAAGGACCAATGATTAAAAATGATGCAAAGATTGGCTGCATAGCCTTTGTACATATTGGTCTCATGAGTATAATGACTTTATATGCACATATGAATAAATACTGAGTTAAATATCAACATCGGATATTAAAATGGATGGAATGGATACCACAGAAGAGATGGGAGTTGCTTCGGGGAATGGGGACACATAGTAGTGTTTTAGGCAACCTATGTTGACTTCGCTGGCTTTCAGCAATGGTAATTGCTGTCAATACTGTGGGTAGTCTGTTCAAAGATGCCTGCAGATATTCTGAGACTTCAGCATTAACAGCTGTTGTCATGTTGTTGCCGCTCCAACACTACAGGGTACTCGTGTATGTGTGTGTGGGAGCAATGACCAGATGCCATTGTTCTTCTGACTCAATGACATCAAAGATATGTATGTGCAGATGCTGGCCAAGTCATCTATTGATGCTAGTCCTGCCTCTCCTTGGCAAGCACCAGGTGCATTCTTTTGATCTGTATTTTCCTTTACTGGAATTTTCCTCTTTCACCTCCTCTCCTGGGCTCCAGATGCTCTTCTGCTCCTGCCCTCAGCATTAACAAAAAGCTCCATGTGCTAGGTTTACTTTTATGGAAGTTTGTAATAAAGGAGCTGAACCATGAGGAATTGAGAATTGCACCACTTTTTTACTGCTTTCTCAGGCTATTAACACATAGATGCTGTTAGCGCATAGAAGCTATAGTCTTCTGGCTTAGAGTGCATGCAAATACTAGTGTCTAATCGATATTCAGACAATTTTTTTGCACATGGACTAAAACATTCGTGCATCACATTTAAGTGACATCTTAGCTTTCATGTAAATTTTTTTTAGCACATGCACATTAAAAATGTTATAACCTGCATTTTAGTGCATAGGTCCCAAACTATTTACTTACCGTACTTATATATTACTTATAGGGCAAGAGAGCAAATGTACATTAGCGTGAATAACAAATACTGCTATATGATCTATTCATACCTACTTCCCTTTCTGCTATATTGCACTTTCTTATTTAGGTCTTGTTATAGAGATACCAGAATACACTTAAAATATTACTAGCTTTTAATGTTTTTCAGAAAATCTCTCTTGCCAGCCAGTTTTATTGTTTTTCATACCAGTGTTAAAGTGAATGTTTACCCTGCAGTACAAGCTTGTCACTGTGCTGTTTTGCTGTAATGTTTTTGTATAATTTAATAAAATAGCAAATTAAAAAATATAGGCTTGTCACAAGTGAGTGAGGAAGAAAGATGCAAAAAAAAAAAAAAAAAGAATAAAAGAAAAAAAAGCCAAGGCAGATAGAGACAGCTAGCCAATCCCTGCTTTTATTCAGGCATCTTTTTCTGGCTGGAGGTTTCCCCTTTGGTGTCATTAGCATTTTCATTTCAAAAAATGACAGTCTGCTGTGGAAGCAGTAAAAATGTTCAACTTGTGGTTTAAATTATTGATTTTTTGGGGGTATATTGAAGCCATATTTCAAATGGCTTTTGTTGGAGTTACTTCTGGGTGGGAGGTTTTCAGATGTAATTTGATACCTTAAGACCTATATTTCAAAAAGCATTTCATTCGTTGCAGTTCCGTTCAACTATTAGCTGATTGAACAGAAATTGTTATCATGTCTTCTGAATATAAGTGATAGATAAACATCAGTATGAGGTTAGCCTGGAGACTGGTATGCAGTATTTTTAGGGCTTTCCACAGGCACAGAAAAAGAATGGAACAGACCCCCTTGAAAAATTAGAGGTTTAGTGATTTATTTAACGTATTAATGACAACGTGCTGCATTTATTTTTGGTGGGATAATTTATTCTAACCTGGAGAAATTACTCTCTCTACATATGAGGATAGCATATCCTTTCCCTTCTATTGCTTCCTCTGCAATGTATTTGGTATGTGGCAGTTTTGGCTCAGGAAACATTATCTCTGATTCAAAGGAGCACCTGCTCCTGACATCACTTACCCCTCCTCAATTAGTGGCTTATTCTCAATGTCTTAAGTCACACTTTCCCCATGGAAGCTTGCTCCAGTTTTCTTTAATTGCTTTAGAATTGTGTCTACAGCTGATGTATGTTATATTTGTAACATTCACTGCAAGCAAAGCAGATGTTTAGGACCTTTTAATTCATGGGGTGGTAGCTTTGCATGTGTATTTTCCTTTGGCTAAGTGGAGGACCATAGTTTACAACTGTGAGAATTCAGCATTATTTATTGTACTACAGTACACAATAGTTGTGGTCACTGGAAAGGGCTTACACAGGGTTCAAAGTCAGTAGCATATCTGAGAAACCTTGAATTCCAAGTAAAACCTAGCATGTTGGGCCCTTAATTTCCACCTAAAAGAAAAAAAAATCGATTATATTAGAAACAGAAAACATGATGGTCGTTTACTTCCTCGAATAATGCCATAGACAATAGAGGAAGATAGGTTTTTAGGAAAAAACAATCCTGTCTGCCTTAGCCATCCTTTCCTTCCCTTCTCAAAGAATGCACCATCCCCTCCCATTGTACTGAGCCCCATGAATACCCTCTCTGAACAAGGAGAGACAATGCTGCTGCCCCTCACCCTCCTTTCTTTCATTTCAGACATTCCGGGAGCCTTATTTCCTGTATCAGGGCACTGGGTTCAAAATAAGATGGTTCTCCCTCCCTCTCCCCTCTGTTTTCTCTTGCCTTTCCTTCTGTATTGTGTCAATAGTAGGGATGTGAATCGTGTCCTCGATCGTCTTAACGATCGATTTCGGCTGGGAGGGGGAGGGAATCGTATTGTTGCCGTTTGGGGGGGTAAAATATCGTGAAAAATCGTTAAAAATCGTTAAAAATCGAAAAATCGAAAAACCGGCACATTAAACAACCCCCTAAAACCCACCCCCGACCCTTTAAATTAAATCCCCCACCCTCCCGAACCCCCCCCCAAATAACTTAAATAACCTGCGGGTCCAGCGGGCGGTCCGGAACGGGCTCCTGCTCCTGAATCTTGTCGTCTTCAGCCGGCGCCATTTTCCAAAATGGCGCCGAAAAATGGCGGCGGCCATAGACGAAAAAGATTGGACGGCAGGAGGTCCTTCCGGACCCCCGCTGGACTTTTGGCAAGTCTCGTGGTGGTCAGGAGGCCCCCCACAAGCTGGCCAAAAGTTCCTGGAGGTCCAGCGGGGGTCAGGGAGCGATTTCCCGCCGCGAATCGTTTTCGTACGGAAAATGGCGCCGGCAGGAGATCGACTGCAGGAGGTCGTTCAGCGAGGCGCCGGAACCCTCGCTGAACGACCTCCTGCAGTCGATCTCCTGCCGGCGCCATTTTCCGTACGAAAACGATTCGCGGCGGGAAATCGCTCCCTGACCCCGCTGGACCTCCAGGAACTTTTGGCCAGCTTGTGGGGGGCCTCCTGACCCCACGAGACTTGCCAAAAGTCCAGCAGGGGTCCGGAAGGACCTCCTGCCGTCCAATCTTTTTCGTCTATGGCCGCCGCCATTTTTCGGCGCCATTTTGGAAAATGGCGCCGGCTGAAGACGACAAGATTCAGGAGCAGGAGCCCGTTCCGGACCGCTGCCGTTCCGGACCGTCGCTGGACCCGCAGGTTATTTAAGTTATTGGGGGGGGGGTTCGGGAGGGTGGGGGATTTAATTTAAAGGGTCGGGGTGGGTTTTAGGGGGTTTTAGTGTGCCGGCTCACGATTCTAACGATTTATAACGATAAATCGTTAGAATCTGTATTGTATTGTGTTCCATAACGGTTTAAGATGATATTAAAATTATCGGACGATAATTTTAATCGTCCTAAAACGATTCACATCCCTAGTCAATAGTGCTGGGGGACAACGGAAATCTAGCAACGCAGCATGAGTGTTTCTCTTTGCTCCTGAAGCCTACTGAGGGCTGGCTTTTCCATTAGGGAAATTAGAAAGTCATCTAGATTGCCAAAGTTTGGGGGCAGCAAAATGATACCAGCACTAAGATGCTGGCAGAGCCCATACCACTGGCAGCCAAAGAGGAGGAAGAATATTAGCATGGCTGTTGCCTGAACATTCAGCCTCCTAGCAATGTTTCTTCTAAAACTGTGTAGAAATCTGCCTCCCACAAGCTAACCACTGAAACGTGCTGCAATCCATCTTTATGAATGAACCACACGGGACAGGCAGGTCTTGATGGACTCCCGTGTAACCTGCCCACCCCTTGTAATTGAGAGACAGTTGCAGCATACCCAGCAGTGAGAACCTTGGCGGCAGATTGTAGTGCAGTTTAGGAGAAACCTCTAGGTCCTCGTGGCTTTTCCAAATGACACACTGCTTCCACCAATGGGCTTCGCTGACGCAGCTGGTACCAACATTATGCAGATCTGTTAGTCACTAATTCATTCTTTGAAAATATAGTTGCCTCACAGTATCATCTACTAAGATTATTAAAATATATATCTATCTAGTGACTGATTATTTTTTAATAGAACATGCAAACTTCTATAGAATTAACTTCCAAATATAAGAAACATATTCTCTATGATACCATAATCCTATGTATAGACTGCTGTCCAATGCCATTTCTTATTATTCACACTACTGCAGTATCGTATTAAAAAAAATAGAAAAGAACTTTTTTTTTTTTAAAACTGATGCAATTTCTAAAATCACAGTCTATTATGGTTAGTGATAAACGTGCTCATTTCCAGTAATGTACCACAGTAGTCCAACTGCCCTGTGGCTTTTCCTTCTTTCACATAACTGTTCTATACTGTCAATAATAGCTGTCTCTAACCAAAATGAAAAGACACTGAGCCTAGCTCTCTTACAAAGGAAGAGGGTAATGCCATGACCCAGAACTAATTTTCTTTCACCCAATAAGGAAACACTAGTAATATCACAGAGGGATCTTTTCTTTGTGAGGGACATAAGAATCTATATCCAGATTCACTGCTGCTTCTACAATTAGAATCTGAGCATTCATTCATGCAAGATTGGTGCACATTAATAGAACTCGATTTCCTAGAAAATGCCCCAGATCTATAGACATGCACCGATTATAGTGATCTATGATTTTCTCAAAAGAAGGTAAATCCACTTATCTTGTTTTGTACATTTTTTTTTTAATTTTTTGAGGGTAGATGACTATGACAGAGTATGTTAAGTTAACAGTAAGATATTTTGATTATATGACCATGTCTCAAGCAATAATATAGCAAATTTAGGGGTACATTTTCAGTAAGTAGAAAGATAAGCATGTGCATGAAAGCCCACACAGAAGAAGGGGATTTTCAAACACAAGGTACCTATAGAGTTTGAAAATTGGCGTTTTATGCAGTACATGTATACACATACATGTAGCTGAAATAAAACAAGTTAGTCATGCAGCCAGATAATTTAACAAGCTAAGGGGGTCATTTTTCAAAATGCAATATGGCGTTTTTGCATGCGTTAAGGGCTTACTGCATGCGATTGTATGGTGTGATGCAAATTCAGAAAATAGGAGGAGTTAGGGGCAGAGAGTGGGCTGGGTTGAAAAGTCTGCAAAGAGCTATTGCACAGCTGATTTTAACTATAACTCTTTGAATTGCATTAGGCTGTGTGATCATGTGGTAAGGTTTCATTGCCCTTCGCAATGTCTCCTGTAAGGCCTATTTCAGGTGAATTGAAGGGGAGAGAGAGAGAGAGAGAGAGAGAGAGAGAGAGAGAGAGAGAGAGAGAGAGAGAGAGACTGGCCATAATATCATGGCCCATAGGTAGGTATTTGTATCCCTATGGTAGGCCCACCTAGTAACTCGAGGTGGGGATTAGGTAAGAGTGTAGGGCAGAGCTTTCCAAACTGTGTGTCGGGACACGTTAGTGTGTCGCCTGCAGTGTGCAGGTGTGTCGCACAAGCCCGGTCAACTCTGATGCGAGTTTGGGCTTTTTTTTTTCTAGAGATTCACTTTTTTTTTTTCAGTTTATGGGTTGCTTATTATTGGGTGATTTTGCTGTCAATCACGTTTTTTGGGGGGGCTTGGTGGGTGGAACGAGCCCAGCCATCCTTGCATTGGCTGCTGCTGCCGATGAGGCCTGGCCATGAGGAGTACTGACTGAAAGCAGCAGTGTCTGGTGATCATGGAAGGGAGTGAAGCACTTACTGGCAACAATCAAAAAGACGAGGTACATGAGTGTGGGGGCCAGACATGTGCTGGGGGGAGAGAGATGAGTGAGTGGGGGGCAACCGTGCTGGGGGGACAGACATGTGCTTGAGGGGGAGAGATGAGTGTGTGGGGGCCAGACAATTTGTTTTATTATTGTTTCTCATAAATTATAACAATAACATGAATCTTGGAATATATATTTTTAATATAAATTTAAGGTTTTCATGAGATAGGTTGTGTCGTGAAGCATTTTATTTATGTATATATTTAAGGAAACATACATAAATTGTCGAAATATGTTTCGTTCGTTTAACCTTTAACCTCTGGTTTACTAGTAGACTGAATTACCGTGTCGTGAAATTATGTTTGTCTAAAAAGTGTGTCACCAACATGAAAAGTTTGGAAAGCTCTGGTGTAGGGGGTTAGGGGCCACTTTGACAATGTACATGACACCTACGAACAGAACAGTGGTCTCATGAAGATTTGATGACCTTTGGAGTGAGGAAACTCACTCCAAGATGAGATTTGGGCAAGGTTCTCTCAACCTAGCTTGATAGGCCACTCTCTCTCTCTACCTACCCCCCCAGTGGTTGAATGCAGGAAATACAACAGGTTGGCACTTATCACAGAATCTGAAAAGGGTATCACAATTTGTGCTAACTTAGCTCTTGACACAGGTAATTAGTGCAAATTGTGATAAATGCTATATTAGCAGAAAACACACCCCCTTTGCTATTGCATGCGGTACTTACCGCATTTTGATAAATCCAGGCCTAACTGGCTACATTTGAATATAACTGGTTAGGTTGTTAACTTATCTGGCCTTGTGTGGCCAGATAACTGTAACTGGCTATCTGTTAAATAGCTCAATATCTTTAAAAAAAAAAAAGCTTTATGGGCCAGCGGTCCAATAACAGCCTCCTTCCCAATATGTTTATATTAGCCATGCCAGGCTGAGCTAGCCCAACCTCCTCAAAACCTCAGATCACCCCCCATTCCCTTCTCATTTTTTTAATAAACACTTCACTGGTACCTTCTCCCAGTGCTTGTCATATCAGAGCAGCACTGAATATAACCCAGCTGCAACCTATTAGCATGTGCACCCTGTGAAATAGTACACTCATGCATACAAAAGCTCATTGTACAAATTAGTGTGAGGTTGCTATTTAAAATCTGCTCAAACTGTGTTGGAAAAGGCTCCGGGGAGTAAGGGTGTCAGTCGTCTGTGGTGGAGGCCCTCAGGGTCCAGTAGCATCCCAATTCATCCTAACAAAACATCCTGGTCAGTATCCCAGTGGACACTGGTGTGAAACGAAACAACTCTAGCCCCATTCCCCAAAAGAAGAAAAACAGGAAGAGCAAGAAAAAAGAAAAGCACGAAAGGCTGAACTGGCTTCTGTGTGGTCACCAGGTCTCACGGTCACCGGTGTAAAAGGGATGGTCCAGTTCCTCTCCCACTCCCATGGGAGTATTTGTCCACTTCAAAATGCAAACCAACAAACACAGGATGGGGGAAAAGGCCCTGTCCAGGATCACCTTATAAACTCCCAGCTACTAGTACCGGGAAGTTCTTCCCTATGACTTGTTCCTACCAGCCAGAGGGTGTACAACAGCTTTTCCTCAACCACAGCTTAACAAACATATTTCCTTTTATACCTGGGGTTATATAACAACTTGTCTTGGAAAGCTCTAATTCCCCACCAGCCCTGTTTATCGCAAGACTGGCCTGTCAATGCCCATCTCATAGTTCTCCTCTGTGCAGGTCTGCGCTGGTGTTGGGTCCACCTCCATCTTCCTCCATAGAGAGCTTGGCCTGCTGCTGCTCAGTTTCAGGGAAGGGCATATCCCAGGATTGGTTGAGTCCTAATTCCCTGCCTGCTGTTGCAGGTGGGTTGCCTAGGCAACCAGGTCCTCCACCTTCAGCCTGCTCCTGACCTACATTCAGCCTCAGTGCCTTAGATTCCCCTGGGCCCTTGGGCTGGTGCCTCACTCTGGAGTCCCTTTTCTTGAGTCGGGCACAATGGCTCTGTGTGCCTTGCTGTATTATGGGTTGGATGCAGGACCTCACTATGTCACAACTGGAATATTAATATTTAACACTGGAGAGAGGCCATGCCCTCTGGGCTTCCCCCAACACACAAGCTTCCTCACACTCTGTGAATAATAGGACCTTTTAGCATATAGATGAGCTTCATCATGAAATGTTCTTTGTCTTCAGATCTTCCTTATGGGGTGAGGCTGCTTTACCTGAGGATTCAAGTTTTCCTTTGGACGGAAGGGAGGTGGTTTTGCTCTTTAAGCTAATTTTTGAAATCCGGGTGCATGCCTAAATCGGGAGATGTGCATGCATGTAGGAAACGCACCTGTCCATCTGATTTTAAAAGCCACCTATATGCATGCACATCTCCTGACACTTGAATATCTCACTTGGAACAAAATGGCATCGGTGTTATGGGGTGAGGCTAAGAGATGTGCACGTAAGTACCTGCATGACTGGGCATGTGCCCAGGTCCAGTTCCACGCGTTTACTTCTGCTATGGAGGAGGTGTAAGTTTGAAAAAAAACAACAAAAAACAAAACCAGGCATCTGTGAGGGGTTTGGAGTAACTGGGGGGAGTGCAGGCTAAAAGAATTAGAGGGGTTTCAAGAACCTAGCTCTAGACTGGGTGAACTGGTGGATGAAACTGGTGAAACTGGTCATGGCATGGATTCATACCTGTTGTCAAAGGCCCCCACTTGCACAGCTCAAACCTGACATTGCACAGCTCTGCATGCCCACCTGCAAAATAGGGTACACATGCATGCCTAGGCTATTGTTTAACATACGCATATATGTGCGCTTATGTAAAAAAATTGCCATGTCTCTGGGTGCGAGGGCGTACATGTGCGCACGCTACCCAGCGCACACACATGTACGCCCAATTTTATAACATGCGCATGCAGGCACGCGCATGTTATAAAATCCGGGGTCGGCGTGTACAAGGGGGTGCACAACTGTGCACGCCAAGTGCGCTCTGAGCCGCGCTGCCTTCCCCCGTTCCCTCCCAGGCCACTCTGAAATCGGAGCAGCCTCAGAAGGAACTTCCCTACCCCCCCCACCCCACCTTCCCTTCCCCTACCTCCCCCGCCCTTTCCCCCCTACCTTTGATGACTTCTTTTTTTATTGCAAAACTTACTTCAGGCCTGGGGCTGAAGTAAGTTGCACACGCCGGCAGTTGGCCGGCACGCGACAAATGGCTGCTGTGCCTGGAGCCTCTGCCCCCCCCCCCCCCCGGACTGCCCCATCCCGCCCATTCCCCGCCCCTTTAGTAAAGCCCCGGGACTTACAGGCATCCCGGGGCTTTACATACTTCGCTGGGCCTTTCGAAAATAGGCCCGGCACACGTAAGCCGGTTATGCGCGTAGATCCTCCGTATTTACGCACGTAACCTTTTTAAAATCTGGCCCAAAGAGGGGAAATGCAATCCCCAATGCTGACTTGTCTTTTCACTTTCGGCTGGTTTGCATGGAGGATTTTGAGATGCAGTTAATGCACACAGGAAATGTCTCATGCTCTATAAGCATGTTTGTTTTAGCAAATACATATACAACATTAGGGGTGTGCATTCATTTTGAACTTAAATGTAAAACGCAACTTTTTTTTTTTTTTAACTTAAAAAAGTGATGAGGCCGTAAACGATCGGATTTCCAACTTATTCAACATAGCTATGTTGAATACGTTGGAAATCGCGATTGTTGATCTAATAAAAATTTAAACCCCTCACCCTCCTTAATCCCCCCCCCCCAAGACTTACCAAACTCCCCAAGCTGGCCAAAAAGTTCCGTGAGGGTCCGGGAGCGGACCCGAGGGGAATCACGTGACGTCCGCGTCACTCCGATGTGACGCCGACGTCACGTGATTCCCCTCGGGTTTCGCTCCCGGACCCCTCGTTGGGCCCAAAAGGAACTTTGGCCAGCTTGGGGGGGCCTCCTGACCCCCCCCCCCCCAAGCTGGCCAAAAGTGCCTTTTGGGCCAACGAGGGGTCCGGGAGCGGATCCGCGGGAAATCACGTGACGCCGCGTCACTCCGACGTGGCGCCAACGTCACGTGATTCCCCTCGGGTCCGCTCCCGGACCCCTCGTTGGGGCCCAAAAGGCACTTTTGGCCAGCTTGGGGGGGGTCAGGAGGCCCCCCCAAGCTGGCCAAAAGTTCCTTTTGACCGCAAATGACCCCCCCTTTCGACTTATGGACTTATGAACTTAAACTTTTGGTCTGCACATCCCTATACTACATCCCTTTAATTTAGTCTTCACATGTCAAGTCTATGTTAGCATGCGCTATAGTGCATAGGTTCTGAAATGTTTGAAAATTTACCTCTTACATATATAAATAGATTTCAAAAGGAGCCTTTTCTGTGAGTATAAAATGCAGCTAACCTTCGAAATAAGATGGCAAATTTTAAACTGGCATGCAGGCACATATGCGCACATTTGTCAGCCCACACCCAGGTACGCGGCCATTTTATAACATGTGCATGCATATTATGCACACATATTATAAAATAGTCTGAATGCGCACACATGTGCACGCAATTTTAAGTGGACACGTGTCTATGCACGCAAATGCCACTTCTCCCGCGTAGACACATGCACTGACGCCATTATCAGTTTTCCCAGTTCACCCAGGTAAGGGATAGGATTTCTAAACCCCTCAATAGATGCCTGACATCTGTCAATTAAAATTTATTTCAAAGGAGGCAATAAAATACTTCAAAAAGCCCGATTCAGACGAGTTTCGCTCCTGTCTTGGAGCTGCTTCAGGGGCTTAATGTGCTTTATATGAGTTATACTGTTCAGCTTGAGGGAATAGGATGGCACTTTTTCCTCAATCAGATTTGCAGAGTCATTGGATGCAATGTCTAGGAACAACTGATATTAGAAAAAGAACATTAATCAGCATGGATCGTAATGTTCAGCTTAATGAAGTAGGATGACACTTTTTGCTCTTACTGTCAGGTTTACAGTATTGGATGAGCTGTGCAACATGAGGTGATTTATTTTCAATAAAACCGGTTATATGCTAATTATGAATTGTCCTGTAGTTATTTCTTTGATAAAACCAATGAGGTATTAGCTGCTATAAGTTCCTTCTGGACTTATGCTGCTTCCAGATATCCTTGTCTGTGCAGCATGCTGTGTTTAGTTTCCACGGAAAAAGTTTGACTCTGCAAATCTGATTGAGGAAAAAGTGCCATCCTATTCCTTCAAAGTGTTTATTGTCTCCTTTGAAATAAATTTTAATTGACGGACGTCAGGCATCTATTTCTTTTTTACTTTCTCATGGCTTTATAGATCGCCTACCTTTTTGTTTGTGGGTCCAAACCCTTCAATAGCCTCCCATCCGCCCGTTTGCTCCTACTTTTAAAAACCCTGCAGTTTTGAATATTTATCTTTATTTTATAACTTGTACATCATCCATAGCAGAAGTAAAGTTATGCAGCAGGGGACCCTGGCATAAGCCATTGCATGTACATATTTATGCTCAAATTTCAAGCTTAAATCCCGAAATGCCCATGCCGTGCCAACCATGCCATGCCCCCTTTTGGAAACTTTTATTTGTGCATTTAGTGTCATGTACGTGCATATCTCAGAGGCTTTTAAATTCCTCTCAGCACACACCGTCCCAACATATTCGTGCATCCCCTAATTTCAGTGCACATCGGGCTTTTAAATTTTACCTTTAAGCAAGTAATACTTTAACAATAATAGATTTTTAGCTTCCAGAATGGACAAAGTTTTGGTTGCATAGAGATGAATATTCTGTGTGTGTGTGGGGGGGGGTGGATTCCGAAGCTATGATAGTGATGCTACTTGACAGCATTCAATTGTAAAAATGTCCACTTGTAACAGGCATGCCATTGGTTAACACCATGTGAATGTGGTATGTGCTAGCATTTAGTCACAAAACAAGGTAACTTCAACCAATTATATGCAGTGATCCTTTATTTGAATATTGTCCGGGTTTGTGCAGGATGAAAGGTACATGCGTTCATTGCCAGATATGCGCCCTTTTGATAAAGTGCCATTTAGGTTCTTTACCTACAGAGAAGAAACCCTTTGAAATTTCCTCCGACCCTCTGTGGGTAAAGCACAAGGTGGCTGCCTGATAGCATATGCCACCAGCCCGCCGTGATTTTCAAAGGGGAAGTCTGCATGCAAGCTCACAGGAGCAAGGTAACCCATGGTCCTGCAAGCAGCGTGGACTCGCTGAAAATGACTTTCATGTGGATTATTTTTTTCAAGGAATTTATGAGCATGAAATATGGGTTGATGTGCGTAAATGGCTTGTTACAAAATTGCTTGAGGTTTGTATGCATAAAAGTATATGAGAGGCATGATTTTGCATTTATGCTCACAAAATAAGAGGCATTCTGGGGGGTGGATTTATGCACTCATTTATGATTTTAAAAAGTACAAATGTGCATTCACCTATATAAGTCATGCATACATTCAGATGACTTTCAAAGTGAACGTGTTAGCAAGTTCCATTGAAATTGCAGTAGTTTATATATGCACCTGCTGTGTAAATTACCTGCAATATCGCAAATGTACTCTCCTCTGGTATTAAATATATTTACACTGTAAATAAACTTTGGGTTATTTGCTATCATATACAAAGCTTTATTTTAGTAAACATCAACAAATGCCAGGGAAATATTATAGCAACATTGTAGATGGCTTTAGATAATAAACAATTGGTCCATCCAGGTATTCTGGTCTACACTGTTAAAGATTTCCTAGTGGTAGAAACTGACCACGTGTAGAATACTGATCCTTATCCAAGTCATTTTTTGGTTGAATCTAGCTATCTGAAGCAGGAAAATAATAGACACCAACCATTTCAGATTGCTTAAACTGTGCAGCTTATGGGTCATGTTGCACTCACTCTAATATTGGCTATAGGCTTTCAATTGTAGATTGATTATCTTTTGATCAGTTGGTTGATGTCATTTTTGGATTTGGTAATGAGTTGCTGGGCAACTTTAATATGCATATAGAATCTGCTATAAACAATGGACAAAGTAATTTTTTTTATATGGATTTTGTCTTTATTTCAAAAACTAATTGGTTTCTAGTGCTCTGTACTGACCAGTTTTCAGACTCAGTTGGATGGAAATGTTCTAAAATAGTTTAATTTCTTTCTAGCCAACAGGAAACAATGCTTATATGTTGAAATCATCAATGGTCTAAATTTTGTCCTTTCAAGAAAGATATTTCCCAGGGCTCCATTTTGTCCCCGGTCCTGTTTTAACATCTACCTGGCTGTCCTTGCACAAATTATTCAGGAATTTATTCTAATATCCAGCATATGCCAGATGATGACATATGGACAGAGATCAAGGACTAGGGATGTGAATCGTTTTTTAAACGATTTAAAATTGTCGTCCGATAATTTTAATATCGTCTTAAATCATTATAGAACACGATACAATAGAAATTCTAACGATTTATCGTTAAAAATCGTTAAATCGTGTTAGTGCGCACTAACGGGACGTTAGTGCGCCGAGTTAGTGCGCACTAACTGAAAATGATACAAATTGACACTTTCCAGGTCAGTAAAGGTCAGTTAGGAATGAATATGTGTTCCTATTGGCTGGCTTGCCCCTCTTATCTATTGATGTTAAACCCAGGTTCCCACTGAGGTGATGGTTGGGGGGATGGGAAATGGAAATGGAAACTCAGGAACACTAACAGAAAATGATACAAATTATTGACCTACTATCCAGGTCAGTAAGGTCAGTTAGGAATGAATATCTATTCCTATTGGCTGGCTGCCCTCTTATCTATTGATGTTACCAAGGTTCCAACTGAGGTGATGGTTGGGGGGATGGGAAATGAAAACTGTTGGTAGTTTGAACAAAAAAAAGTAATGTGATCAGTCAATATGACTAGAACCTGTGCCCTATTCCTGATACCAGGGGTGTTGTGATCTTCCTGCACTCAGTGCCCTATCCCTGATACCAGTCTGAGACAGCTCCCTCCCTGCATTACTAGTGAGAGGCTGGCTTCACAGACAGGGGAAAGCTGCCTGACCCTCACTCCTAACTTCCCCCATGTCCCAGCTAATGAATGGTGTGTGGGTGAGGTGGGGGGGGGGAGGATGGTGAAGTCTGAGACAGCTCCCTCCCTGCATTATTAGTGAGAGGCTGGCTTCACAGACAGGGGGGAGCTGCCTGACCCTCATTCCTGACTTCCCCCATGTCCCAGCTAGTGAATGGTGTGTGGGTGAGGGGGGGGGGGAGGATGGTGAAGTCTGAGACAGCTCCCTCCCTGCATTACTAGTGGAGAGGCTGGCTTCACAGACAGGGGGGAGCTGCCTGACCCTCACTCCTGACTTCCCCCATGTCCCAGCTAGTGAATGATGTGTGGGTGAGGGGGGGGGGGAGGATGGTGAAGTCCTGAGACAGCTCCCTCCCTGCATTACTAGTGAGAGGCTGGCTTCACAGACAGGGGGGAGCTACCTGACCCCTCCCTACTCCTGACTTCCCCCATGTCCCAGCTAGTGAATGGTGTGTGGGTGAGGGGGGGGGAGGATGATGAAGTCTGAGACAAGCTCCCTCTCTGCATTACTAGTGAGAGGCTGGCTCACAGACAGGGGGGGGGGAGCCTGCCCGGACCCTCACTCCTGACTTCCCCCATGTCCCAGCTAGTGAATGGTGTGTGGGTGAGGGGGGGGAGGATGGTGAAGTCTGAGACAGCTCCCGCCCTGCATTACTAGTGAGAGGCTGGCTTCAACAGACAGGGGGGAGCTGCCTGACCCTCACTCCTGACTTCCCCCATGTCCCAGCTAGTGAATGGTGTGTGGGGTGAGGGGGGGGGAGGATGGTGAAGTCTGAGACAGCTCCCTCCCTGCAATACTAGTGAGAGGCCTGGCTTCACAAGACAGGGGGGAGCTGCCTGACCCTCACTCCTGACTTCCCCCATGTCCCAGCTAGTGAATGGTGTGTGGGTGAGGGGGGGAGGGGGGAGGGAGGATGGTGAAGTCTGAGACAGCTCCCTCCTGCATTACTAGTGAGAGGCTGGCTTCACAGACAGGGGGGAGCTGCCCTGACCCTCACTCCTGACTTTCCCCATGTCCCAGCTAGTGAATGGTGTGTGGGTGAGGGGGGGGGGGGGAGGATCGTGAAGTCTGAGACAGCTCCCTCCCTGCATACTAGTGAAGAGGCTGGCTTCACAGACAGGGGGGAGCTGCTGACCCTCACTCCTCCGGGGTATTGTGATCTTCCTGCACACAGTGCCCTATCCCTGATACCAGGGGTGTTGTGATCTTCCTGCATGCAGTGCCCTATCCCTATTAATAACAGGAGTGTTGTAATCTTCCTGCACGCAGTGCCCTATCCCTAATACCAGGGGTGTTGTGATCTTCCTGCACACAGTGCCCTATTCCTGATACCAGGAGTTTGTGATCTTCTGCATGCAGTGCCCTATCCCTGATACCGGGATGTGTTGCAAGAAGATCCCAACACCCCTGGTATTAGGGATAGGGCACTGTGTGCAGGAAGATCACAACACTCCTGGTATTAATAGGGATAGGGCACTGTGTACATGAAGACCACAACACCCCTGGTGCCAGGGATAGGGCACTGTGTGCAGGAAGATCACAACACCCCTGGTATTAATAGGGATAGGGCACTGTGTGCAGGAAGATCACAACACTCCTGGTATTAATAGGGATAGGGCACTGTGTGCAGGAAGATCACAACACCCCTGGTGCCAGGGTTAGGGCACTGTGTGCAGGAAGATCACAACACTCCTGGTATTAATAGGGATAGGGCACTGTGTGCAGAAAAGATCACACACACCCCTGTGCCAGGGTTAGGGCAACTGTGTGGAGGAAGATCACACACACTCCTGGTATTAATAGGGATAGGGCACTGTGTGCAGGAAGATCACAACACCCCTGGTGCCAGGGTTAGGGCACGGTGTGCAGGAAGATCACAACACTCCTGTATTAATAGGGATAGGGGCACTGTGTGCAGGAAGATCACAACACCCCTGGTGCAGGGTTAGGGCACTGTGTGCAGGAAGATCAACAACACTCCTGGTATTAATAGGGATAGGGCACTGTGTGCAGGAAGATCACAACACCCCTGGTGCCAGGGTTAGGGCACTGTGTGCAGGAAGATCACAACACTCCTGGTATTAATAGGATAGGGCACTGTGTGCAGGAAGATCACAACACCCCTGGTGCCAGGGTTAGGGCACTGTGTGCAGGAAGATCACAACACTCCTGGTATTAATAGGGATAGGGCACTGTGTGCAGGAAGATCACAACACCCCTGGTGCCAGGGTTAGGGGCACTGTGTGCAGGAAGATCACAACACTCCTGGTATTAATAGGGATAGGGCACTGTGTGCAGGAAAGATCACAACACCCCTGGTGCCAGGGTTAGGGCACTGTGTGCAGAAGATCACAACACTCCTGGTATTAATAGGGATAGGGCACTGTGGTGCAGGAAGATCACAACACCCCTGGTGCCAGGGTTAGGGCACTGTGTGCAGGAAGATCACAACACTCCTGGTATTAATAGGGATAGGGCACTGTGTGCAGGAAGATCACAACACCCCTGGTGCCAGGGTTAGGGCACTGTGTGCAGGAAGATCACAACACTCCTGGTATTAATAGGGATAGGGCACTGTGTACAGGAAGATCACAACACTCCTGGTATTAATAGGGATAGGGCACTGTGTGCAGGAAGATCACAACACCCCTGGTGCCAGGGTTTAGGGCACTGTGTGCAGGAAGATCACAACACTCCTGGTATTAATAGGGATAGGGGCAACTGTGTGCAGGAAGATCACAATACCCCTGGTATCAGGGTTAGGGCACAAGTTCTAGTCACATTGACTGATCACATTACTTGTTTTGTCAAGCTACCAACTGTTTCCATTTCCCATCCCCCATATACTGTCAGTGGGAAGCTTGGTAACATGAATAAATAAGAGGGCAGCCAATAGGAATACATATTCATTCCTAAACTGACCTTAAACTGACCTGAAAAGTGTCAAATTGTATCATTTTCAGTTAGTGCGCACTAAACTCCCGTTAGTGCGCACTAATCGGAATAAACGATTTTAACGATTTTTTAACTAAAAAATCGTGCCTAACACGATTTTCTTGCCCTGCCACACGATTTCTATCGTTAAGACGATATGGAAAATGATTCACATCTCTATCAAGGACTATGAATAACAACTCTGAACCTGACCTTGGAGGCAGTAGCTTGTATTGTACTTGAATTATTTTATTGATGCTTTATATTTTTATGTATACCACTTAGTTCAATCTTATTTGTAATTTGCAGTTATTAAGTTTTACAACAAATAAATAACTGGTTGAGCTAGCATAATTGAGACGGAATCCAACAAAATCTGAGGATTTGTGGATCAGTTGTTATAGCAGACCATTTTTATATCGCTTCCTTCTATCCTAGGAATGTCTCTCTAAAGGAAAGAGTTACCAGTTTAGAAGTAAAACTTGATGCACAGTTAGCTATATCTACTCTAATTTCTGCTGTGATGCAGGGGTCATTTCTGGACTAATAATCTATCAGCTGTGACTTTTTCTGACAAAAAAAATGATTTAGCAACAAGTATTCACATCTTGGTATAAATCAAGTAGATTATTGCAATTTATTATATCTGTGATTGCCAAGTTTCTCTCTCAGGCATCTCCAACTAGTGCAGAATATTGCAGGCAGGTTGTTGGTAGAAAAGCCCAGACAGTACCATATTATACCAGTTTTATGAGAGCTTCACTGGCTCCCCATTGTGAATGGAATTAAATTTAAGATCCTGAGTCAGGTCTATAAATGTCTTAATATGCCTGGTCCAAAATATCAACTAGTTAGAGTGCCATCAGCTAGCTAGGACTCTAAGGTTCTGCAACAGCTGTTACTTGTGACCCCTGTGCTGGCAGAGGCTAAACTGACTTGCATTAGACGAGCAGATTTTTCTTGCTGAAATGTGGAACAATGTTCCACAGGAGTTTAAAGCAGAAGGAAACTTACAGTTGCAAAAACAGTTGAAAGCCTGGCTCCTTGAGAAGGAGCAAAATTAGGACTGAGTTAATGTAAATATTTAGTATATAGGTTGAACCTAGCCCATCAACAATGACATTACTAGAAATAAGACTGAAGCTGGGCTGAGAACCATCCCCTATTTATTAGGGTGCAGGATTGTGCTGAGGGGCATTGAAAATTGGAAAGAAACAGAAAAGAGTTGGACCATGAGGGTCATGGAGACCAGCTGGATAGATGAAAAAATGCAGCTATTAAATTTTATTTATGTGATTGTTTAGTATGTTTTATTTTTATGTAATATATGTTGATATGTGTAATTGTTGAATTTGATATGCATATATATTATTCGCCACCTTAATTCTAAAAAGGCAGGTAATCAAATAGAAGGACATAAATAATCTAAATTATTACAAAAGTAGTGAGGCTGTTGCCTGACTATCTGGATGCCTAAGTCTCCATGATCTGGCTGCACAGTAGCCAGCCATACATGTGGTTTTTGGGGAGTTGTAGCCTATTGGTTCTGACCCATCCCATGTGCCTGTTAGGTTGCAGGTTGGTAGATCATGCATCCTTTATCTGTGTTCCATAGGGTTACAATCTCACCCCTTATGGCTGAACCAGTCCCAGCCCCATGGCATGCATGCAGTGGTGATTTTTCTAAATAAAAAAAGGTGCTAGCTACATCAGGTTCAGTGATTGCTTTCACCTTATACTTTTTCCCCAATGGCCTATTAATGACAACTGATCCACAAATACTCAGATTTTGTTGGATTCAGTCTAAATTTATGCTAGCTCAATCAGGCTTTTGCCTGGCAGAAAATCACCACTGTATGCATGGATCCATAGTTCTAGTTTTCTTTGGAAAAATAATGGGAAAATCAAAACCACAATTCTATCCATTCAATGGGGCAAAACAAAAAATGTTCTAAAATGTTCAGTTGAACAAGGTAAGGTTGCATACTTAGGCCTGGATTTATCAAAATGCACTAAATACTGCATGTGATAGAAAAAGGGGAGCGTTTTATGGTAATAGGCAGTTCATGCCAATACCTATGTTACTGCAAATTGTGATAACTTTTTGGCACTTTGAGATGTGTGGTATTTCCTACATATAACCACTGGGGGGGGAGGGGGGGAAGAGAGAGAGAGAAACACACTAGCCATAATGCTCTAACACTAGATAGGTATTTATATCTCTATAGGAGGCCCACCTAGTAACTCGAGGAGAAGTTTAGGTATTAGTGTAGGGGTTAGGGGCCACTTTGACATTCAAAGTGAGACATACGAACAGAACAGTGCTCTCTTGTGAAGATTTGTTGACCCTCGGAGTAAGGAAACTCACTCAAAGACAAGATTTGTTCAATGTTACCCAGGTAGAGAGTCCATCAAGCTAGGTTGAGAGAACATTGCACAAATCTCATCTTTGAGTGAGTTTCTTCTCTCTGAGGGTCATCAAATCTTCACAAGAGAGCACTGTTCTGTTCGTACGTCTCACTTTGAATGTCAAAGTGGCCCCTAACCCCTACATTAATACCTAAACCTCACCTCGAGTTACTAGGTGGGCCTCCCATAGAGATATAAATACCTATCTAGTGTTTGGGATATTATGACTAGGTTCTCTCTCTCTCACTCTCTCTTTGGATAGCTCAGCTGGAGCTCTAGGAGCCTCAAAACTGCTAAAACAAGTGTTTGAAATCACAAAATATGATAAAGCCTTAATGCAAGCTATTGCATGGTTAATTGGTGTTAAAGCTGTGCAATAGGGCTTTGCAAAACAGCAAGCCCACCCCTAACTCCTCTTCTTTTTCAGATTTGCCTAACTCCATGCTTTCCACCTTGCTGCTCCATCCCCCTATAAATGACTTCCTGAGTCAGCGTGTCATTGCTCATTCAAATCCAGCCTAAAAATCACCGACCGTTATGAGTTGCTTTTAAATCTTAACCCCTGGCCTCCCTATTATGCATTTGTTAGTTTTAACCATAAATTTCTATAATAATGAACTTCCTAAGTCTCTTACTTAGTTACTTTAGCTTATTATTTGCTTAACCGAAGTTGATAAATGACCCCATTAGTCACCTATTTTATCTTCAGGCTACCAGCTAGTAGTACCGAGCCTGGCCACCATGGCCTGTAATCTGTGATGTCACTAGGTCATGCTTCCTTTACCCCTTGTTTTCCTCCTTATCACCTCACCCCTTGACTGCTTTACGTCTAAGACTGAGCCACTATTTTGGCAGGCTTTTAATTTTGGTATCGCTGGTGATGTTGTATTCTAATAAACAAAGTATTGAGAAAAACTACAAATATGCTACCATTATATTTAACAGTTAGAGACACATTAACTCCCCCTCCCCCCAAAAAAAACACAAAAACAAAACAAAAATCCCAAAACACTTTCATTCACTAGCAGGACTGAATTAGCTCTTAAATTTTCTTCCATCACTCCCCTTGTCAAATCACTCTTTTCCTCTGAAAGATATTTAACAGATTCATCAATATTACTTTTATTTTCTAAAATGACACAAAGTATAATTTTCTGGCATTTAGTTCAATTGGAACTTGCCATAACAGCTGTAGCACTGGAAGCCTTTATTCACCTTGTTTAGCTACCCTATCCTCTCTCCAGATCTAGCACCTCCTTTTGCAATTCAAACATGACAGTGTTGAATAAATAACCATGGAGCCTTACATTTAATTATGTTTTTAAAATGTAAGCATTTTTTTCTGCAATTAAAATGCAGTAATATGCTATTTCATATTTGACTAATTAGTTGTATTCAAGGTCAGCCAAGACAGAACTTACTATATTTTCCCCCAAACTTTCATCCCTCCTGACCCCTTTCTCGATTTCTGTGGATAATACTATCATCTGCCCGATTGCCTCAGCCTATAACCTTGGGGTCATCGTCATTCTTCTCTTTCTCTATGTACATCAAAACACTGCTATAACATGTGTTTCTTTCTCTATAACAACACCAAAATGTGTTCCTTCTTTTTTTAAAATACTACCAAAACTCTTTTCCACACTCCCTTCACTTCCCAGTGAGCCTACTGTAACCCGTTCCTAACAGATCTCCCACTAAATCATTTTTCTCCTCTAAAATCTGTTCAAAATTCAGCTGCACAACTTATCTTCCACCAAGGTCGCTACACCCCTGATCTCAAATGTCTGCATTATCTTCCCTTTCCTTTTCTGCATACAGGTGGATTCATAATGCAGTTTCTAGTACCTCTCCTCAAGGACTCAGCTCATCAGGCAACTCACTCTTATCTATGCCATCTCCTCCATCGCCAACGCCTAACTCCATGCTTTCCACCTTGCTGCTCCATCCCCCTATAACTGACTTCCTGAGTCAGCGTGTCATGCTCATTCAAATCCAGCCTAAAAAATCACCGACCGTTATGAAGTTGCTTTTAAATCTTAACCCCTGGCCTCCCTATTATGCATTTGTTAGTTTTAACCATTTTCTATAATAAACTTCCTAAGTCTCTTATTTAGTTACTTTAGCTTATTATTTGCTTAACCGCCTGTTTGTCTTGAAAAGATTGCATACAGTGAAGAAAGGACTTTTTCTTATGCATAATTGTAAGGTGCTGTCTGTCTAGTAGTGCTATAGAAATAAGTAGTAAGCAGCATTAGTCATTGACTTAGAGAGTATCATTCTTAATCGTTAGTGATATAGTTGCATTGAAATAGCTGTAAAAAGCTAAAAAGTAATATATGTAACAAAATAACATGCTGCTATCACTACTACTTCTATTTATCATTTGTAAAGCCCTATTAGGCATACATAAGACATTACCTGCTCCAAGGAGCTTACACTCTAGACAAGATAAACACACATGACAAACAAGTATTTGTAAGAAGCGTATCATAGGGAAGTACCTAGGATTTAAAGCTGTTTCAAATAGGTGTTTTTAAACTGGATTTCTATATGGCCATTTATATGTGACAAGTAGAATAAATAATGGTTGTAATGCAGAATTTCCTGAACTTTCTGAAGCTTTGCCGTATCAGAGTTTGAAAAAAGGTCTCATTTCCTGGGCATTGAGAATTCCATGGAGGGCAATCATGTTTTCGTTCACTGTTTGCCTATATCTATCTGGTAGGAAAATTCCAACTGTGCATCAGGCTCGGCTGCCTGAGATGAGAGAGCATGCTTTCTTGGTAGCCACTAAGTTTTCTGGAACTCTCTCCCTTTATGATCTACAAGTAACGGACTGCATGAAGTCATTCAAAGTAATGCTAAAAATTTATCTATTTCAATTAGCATACTCTTTACGAGACTGTGACAACAGTGTGTTGTTTTGTAGAAATGTTTTTTTGATTTGTACAATTTTGTTTTTATTATGTATGTTTAACTCTTGTTTGCCTAGAGCTACTGCTTTGTCAGTATATAAATCTTTAATAAATGAAGTAAAATTACACACATGGATATATATAAAATTCTAAATACTGTATCCTCCTTTCATCTTTCCATTTACCTATGTGTCTGTTCTCCTATATTTGAACCCCAGCTGTTTTTGGAACAAAACTATATCACATGACCAGAAATATTTTCACTCATGTCTTTCTAGCAGGCAAACAGATCCACAGTCAACAGCTCTGCGATCAACAGACACCTCCGCAGTCAGCAGACTAAAGTCTGTCATAACAACTTCTTCCCCCAACCCTCTGCCACTCTATTTCCAGAGCAATTATTTCTTTTTTAAAGAAACTAAACTGCTGAACAAATATAGTTTATAAAAGTTTTTTTTGGGGGGAAAAAAACATGCAACTGCTGGCTTTTATTTTCTCTCGCATGATGGGGGTTGTTACTTTAATTTTAGGAGAAAGAAAGGGAAGCAGGCATGTCTAGATCAAGGCTGAAATATAAAACTGTGGAGAGAGATTATGGCATAGGGAAATCTGCTAAACAACAATATGTAATTCAGTCAAATACTGACTGATCCTCCAGAGAATTAGTTATTTTCTTTGTTCCACCATCTTTTTTTATTTATGTATTTTAAAATATTTCTAAACCCTGCTCTAACTGGAGATACTAGGTAGGATACAAATAAAGCAATCATAAAAGCAATCAATATAAATGACAGACTTAAATCATAGTAACTCCACAGGATAGTAAGGAAGCCTATGTAATAAATCTTACAGTTGACTTGAAATATCCCTGATTGTGCTATCAAGTTTCTTATTATAACCTGGCATTGTCAGCTTTACCTTCACTGTCTATTCTATAGAGCTAGCTGCATTTCTTTCCAAATGCCTCAGGTGTTATCTCTGTGCTGAATCTTGCCATACCACAATGTGCAGCATACGTATTAAAGGTACTATGCTCTGGGTCGAGGTCCAAAACTTCTCTTTTTATTGTTACAGCAAAACACTTATAGCCAGCCATAGAGCAAACAGATTGGTGTTAAATGGGATTAAATCTTTCAAATCAAGTTAGTAAAAGTCTATACAATGATGCTTCTTTCTCAGCTTTCATCTCCTCGTGCAGTAACTGAAATATTTTTCCATATTAGCATTTTGCAGCAAAATCCACAGTACTCATTCATAGACATCATTTTACCTTGGTCCCCCTAATGGAACAAGAATTAAACTGATTTGCAATATGTTTCTTGTTAGGAGCTAGCAATGCTTGATTAAGCAACAGTAAAGGCTCGCATGATGAGCATCTTGATAAATCAACTGAGCCAAAGCATCTATATTCACTTCACAGGCTTACCAAAACGTATACAGGTAGGTCTGCACTCCACCACTCCTTCAACAATCTCGCCTAACTACTGAGCATGCTCCAGTTACCTGGGCCATACCAAATTAAAGCCATTGTCAGGGTGACTGCTATTAGCAACATAAGGTCACAGGAGTGAATTTTTTAATTTCCTGAGGTATCTGTTATGAAGAACTTTATCAATGACTTCTGAAATTCCAGATGACCTATATTGATTGGGTCACCCTTATCCACATCTTCAAAGAATTCTACTAGATTAGTAAAGTAAAAGGATAGAAAAGTCATACCAGATTACTAGTCCACAACAGGACATTGCTTCCTATCTAGTAACATTTTAATTTCCTCAGGAGTCTCCCATGAAGGGCTTATTAAAATGTATTGTTTGTCAATGTTATAGTAACTTAAAGTTTCTGATCCACTTCATGAACATCTTCATGTAGAAAATAATTGAAACAAAGTCAAAGAAGACATTTTGGTATGAAAATGATTTAAAAAACAACAAAAAAAAAATCCCAAATATGCAGTGGGCCTTGCTCAATTTGGTTCAGAGAAGCAATAAACATGCTGCAATGGATGCAATAATAACAAAATAAAACTCCAAAAAGGGGTGAAAAACTGAAAAATATAGAAAGATTTTCAACCCAACACATAACAGTATGAGAGCAAACAAAAGTCCAGAAGGATACTTCTCCTGAGATATTAACAGGCAAAATCAAAACTGAGTGGCATTTGATTGGGATCACAATGTCTCACTTTGCAGAAGCTTAGAAGTTTTTTTATGATACATTCTTCAGCTATTCCTCCAACAAAACATGTGACAGAAGCTAAGACGGTAAACCTTTAAACCAGCACATGTGCACGCATTGGTCAGTCCAAGCCCAGGGTCACAGCTATTTTATAGCATGCGCATGTATATGCTTGCATGTTATACACTAGCCTGGCTATGCACACACGTGCAGTTAAAGTGAAGGCGCACCTGTGCGTGCAAATCCCTCTTCTACCGCGTAAGTGGGGAAATGTTAAAAGGGTTGTGCGCTGATGCATTTGCCAGTTTTAACAGTTTATTCCCAGTTCACCCAGTTAACAGAAAGGTCCTCCAGCCCCCTTGGTTTGACAGCCTGTACATTCCCAATTACCCTAGACCCTTTAAACCCCTCCAACATGGCTCAGTTTTGTTTTTTTTTCCTTAATTGCCATCCATAGCAGAAGGAGTTATGTGGCAGGGGACCTTGGCTCACACCGGATCGCATAAGTAATTTGCATGCAAATTTCGGGTTAAAGCTCTGAAATGCCTATGTCTTTTTTTTTTTTTTTGCTGTATCCTTCCTGTTATCTCACTCACTTGGTCTCTTAGACCGTTCCACTCTCTCTCCCCATTCCTTATGATTCCCTGTTAATTGTAACTTTATCCTTCCTTTCTCCCTAGTTGTTTTTGGCCCCCAGTTTTATGTGAACCGATGTGATATTCAATTGAATGTCTGTATATAAAAGTTATAAATAAGTAAATAAATAAATGTCCTGCCCATGCCCTGGCCCTTTTTGAGAAGTTACACAACATGCACTTATCCGGCAGATTTTAAAATGTGCTCAATGCGCGAGCCTGACATATTTGCGCATCCTCCTAATTTCAGCATACGTCAAGCTTTTAAAATTCACCTATGAGCCATGAGCCTCCAGGGAAGTTATTAGGCTGTATACAGGTTTCCATGGAATATACCGAAATAAAATAGCAGTTGGACAGTTTGTCAATGTTTGCAAAGCCGAAGGCATTTTACTTTACTGAAAATTAATTTGTGAATGGGGAATTTTTTGCGTTTCTTCTTTTGTGCAGTATTCTACAGCAGAAGTAATCCTATCAATTTTCCCAAATGCTAGAGGAAGGTTAGAGGCTTGTCTTAATAATAGCCATTTAGCGGCAACCAATTTTTAGTGATTGATCACACAATTTATGTACAGAGAGTTGCTAAATACCAATAGAACAGCTATAAATATATTGACTCTGTTGTAATTAAAATTGGTCCAGAAACTGTATGAAGACATGTTAATATTTAAAGAGATACTTCACACTGTTGGGAGAAAACAGGAATAGGTTAGAGAATTCAGGCTTGTAGTGCTGATAAACTATTGACAATCTATTCCCCAAAAGATTACTTTTGTGGTTGATAATATTTACCATCTTCAAGTGGAACATGCCAGTTTTTTTCATACTTAAACTTTCCTATTTCATGTTTAAAACTTAAAACCCATAATGGCTTCAATTCCTTCTTAAATCCTGCTAAACTTCATGCAACTTTAGACAAGCATGTTTATATTTTCCTTAATTAAAATCACTAAAGAATTATTGGCTAAAAAATTTAACAAATCGATATGAAATGCAATCTGAAACCAGCTTTGATGCAATCTTGTTAGCTTTTTCTCATGAGTATATATGAGCTGATTAATCAATTATCAGTACTCAATCCAAATACAGAGGTTAATGCTTAAGTTTCATTGCTGGTAGCTGCATCAATCATTAAAACTAATCGGAGAAAGTTCTTTTTTACTCAACGCACAATTAAACTCTGGAATTTGTTGCCAGAGGATGTGGTTAGTGCAGTTAGTATAGCTGTGTTTAAAAAAGGATTGAATAAGTTCTTAGAGGAGAAGTCCATTACCTGCTATTAATTAAGTTGACTTAGAAAATAGCCACTGCTATTACTAGCAATGGTAACATGGGATAGACTTAGTTTTTGGGTACTTGCCAGGTTCTTATGGCCTGGATTGGCCACTGTTGGAAACAGGATGCTGGGCTTGATGGACCATTGGTCTGACCCAGTATGGCATTTTCTTATGTTCTTATTATGAAGTATAAAGAATTTACATGGATAGTTAAGAAGTGGCTTTTTGGATAATGCTCTGGTTTTGCTAGATCTCTACCCATTGACTGTTGTTGCGCTAGTGGACCCTTGGACTGAGGGAGAGTTGACGCTACCTGTGGGGAGGAGCCCCACAGGTCCCCACCATTGGTAGGTGAGGCTAGAGGCAGGCAGATATCCCTCTGGAGGTTCATCACTTCCAGCTCACGTTCCCCTTAGATTGAACCCTCGGGTGCAGGGGCCAGCTGGATTTATGTGGGGTCTCTGATGATGATGGAGGCAGGTAACCTAACTCGTGTTCGGATTCCAGGCAGGGGTCAAGGCAGGCAGCATTACTCATGGTTGGATTCCAGGCAAGGTTGAGGTAGGTGGCATTTCTCATGGACAGTGTCCAGTCTGAAGGTCAAAGCTGAGGAGGTCCAAGAAAGCAAGGAAAGGGACAAAGAACTCAGGAACTCAAGAAGCAACCTGCAGCTTACCAAAAGTGAGGAGACCTATTGCCAAGGTGAAGGCTGGAAGCAGAGACCAGACATCTGAAGAGCTGACGTCATTAGGGAGGGCTGGCAGTTTTCCTGCCTCAGGCCTTTTAAATGTTTGAAGGAGGCATGCGCACACACCTAGAAGGAAGTCCCACGCAAGAGGAAGTTGGCGGTTTCCCAACCGTGGAGGAAGTGTTGGCTGGCGTCCCAGAGCATGCGAAAGGAGGGACTTGCGTCAGCAGCAGCTCTCTGCCGCTGACATAAGAAAATAAGAACATAAGAAAATGCCATTCTGGGTCAGACCAAGGGTCCATCAAGCCCAGTATCCTGTTTCCAACAGTGGCCAATCCAGGCCATAAGAACCTGGCAAGTACCCAAAAACTAAGTCTATTCCATGTTACCATTGCTAATGGCAGTGGCTATTCTCTAAGTGAACTCAATAGCAGGTAATGGACTTCTCCTCCAAGAACTTATCCAATCCTTTTTTAAACACAGCTATACTAACTGCACTAACCACATCCTCTGGCAACAAATTCCAGAGTTTAATTGTGCGTTGAGTAAAAAAGAACTTCCTCCGATTAGTATTAAATGTGCCCCATGCTAACTTCATGGAGTGCCCCCTAGTTTTTCTACTATCCGAAAGAGTAAATAACCGATTCACATCTACCCATTCTACACCTCTCATGATTTTAAATATTTCTATCATATCCCCCCTCAGCCGTCTCTTCTCCAAGCTGAAAAGTCCTAACCTCTAGTCTTTCCTCATAGGGGAGCTGTTCCATTCCCCTTATCATTTTGGTAGCCCTTCTCTGTACCTTCTCAATCGCTATTATATCTTTTTTGAGATGCGGCGACCAGAATTGTACACATTATTCAAGATGCGGTCTCACCATGGAGCGATACAGAGGCATTATGACATTTTCCGTGCTATTCACCATTCCCTTTCTAATAATTCCCAACATTCTGTTTGCTTTTCTGACTGCAGCAGCACACTGAACCAACGATTTCAATGTGTTATCCACTATGACACAAAGATCCCTTTCTTGGGTTGTAGCACCTAATATGGAACCCAACATTGTGTAATTATAGCATGGGTTATTTTTCCCTATATGCATCACCTTGCACTTATCCACATTAAATTTCATCTGCCATTTGGATGCCCAATTTTCCAGTCTCACAAGGTCTTCCTGCAATTTATCACAATCTGCTTGTGATTTAACTACTCTTAACAATTTTGTGTCATCTGCAAATTTGATAATCTCACTCGTCGTATTTCTTTCCAGATCATTTATAAATATATTGAAAAGTAAGGGTCCCAATACAGATCCCTGAGGCACTCCACTGTCTACTCCCTTCCACTGAGAAAATTGTCCATTTAATCCTACTCTCTGTTTCCTGTCTTTTAGCCAGTTTGTAATCCACGAAAGGACATCGCCACCTATCCCATGACTTTTTACTTTTCCTAGAAGCCTCTCATGAGGAACTTTGTCAAATGCCTTCTGAAAATCCAAGTTTACTACATCTACCAGTTCACCTTTATCCACATGTTTATTTACTCCTTCAAAAAAGTGAAGCAGATTTGTGAGGCAAGACTTGCCCTGGGTAAAGCCATGATGACTTTGTTCCTTTAAACCATGTCTTTCTATATGTTCTGTGATTTTGATGTTTAGAACACTTTCCACTATTTTTCCTGGCACTGAAGTCAGGCTAACTGGTCTGTAGTTTCCTGGATCGCCCCTGGAGCCCTTTTTAAATATTGGGGTTACATTTGCTATCCTCCAGTCTTCAGGTACAATGGATGATTTTAATGATAGGTTACAAATTTTTACTAATAGGTCTGAAATTTCATTTTTTAGTTCCTTCAGAACTCTGGGGTGTATACCATCCGGTCCAGGTGATTTACTACTCTTCAGTTTGTCAATCAGGCCTACCACATCTTCTAGGTTCACCATGATTTGATTCAGTCCATCTGAATCATTACCCATGAAAACCTTCTCCATTACGGGTACCTCCCCAACATCCTCTTCAGTAAACACTGAAGCAAAGAAATCATTTAATCTTTCTGCGATGGCCTTATCTTCTCTAAGTGCCCCTTTAACCCCTCGATCATCTAACGGTCCAACTGACTCCCTCACAGACTTTCTGCTTCGGATATATTTTAAAACGTTTTTACTGTGAGTTTTTGCCTCTATCAATGTCTTACATTTAACTTGCCAACATTTATGCTTTATCCTATTTTCTTCTGTTGGATCCTTCTTCCAATTTTTGAATAAAGAGCTTTTGGCTAATATAGCTTCTTTCACCTCCCCTTTTAACCATGCTGGTAATTGTTTTGCCTGCTTTCCATTTTTCTTAATGTGTGGAATACATCTGGATTGTGCGTCCAGGATGGTATTTTTTAACAATGACCACACCTCTTGCACACTTTTTACTTTTGTAGCTTCTCCTTTCAGTTTTTTTCTAACTATTATTCTCATTTTATCAAAATTTCCCTTTGGAAAGTTTAGCACGAGAGCCGTGGATTTGCTTACTGTCCCCCTTCCAGTCATTAATTCAAATTTGATCATATTATGTATGATCACTATTGCCAAGCGGCCCCACCACCGTTACCTCTCTCACCAAATCCTATGCTTCACTGAGAATTAGGTCTAAAATTGCTCCCTCTCTCGTTGGTTCCTGAACCAATTGTTCCTTAAAGCTATCATTTATTCCATCCAGGAACGTTATCTCTGTATGTGTCCCGATGATACATTTACCCAGTCAAAATTGGGGTAATTGAAGTCTCCCATTATTACCGCACTACCAATTTGGTTAGCTTCCCTAATTTCTCTTAGCATTTCACTGTCCGTCTCACCATCTTGACCAGGTGGACGGTCGTATACCCCTATCACTATAGTCTTCCCCGAAACACAAGGGATTTCTACCCATAAAGATTCAATTTTGTATTTAGTCTCATGCAGGATGTTTATCCTGTTGGACTCTAATCCATCCCGGACATAAAGCGCCACACCTCCTCCCGGGTGCTCCTCTCTGTCATTGCGATATAATTTGTACCCCGGTATAGCACTGTCCTATTGGTTATCCTCTTTCCACCATGTCTCTGAGATGCCAATTAAGTCTATGTCATCATTCACTGCTATACATTCTAATTCTCCCATCTTACTTCTTAGACTTCTGGCATTAGCATACAAACATTTCAAAGTTTGTTTTTTGTTTGTATTTTCATTCTGCTTTTTAATTGATAGGAATAAGTTAGAATTTTTTAGCTCAGGTGAGTTTTTAGTTACAGGCACTTGGACTATTTTTCTAATTATTGGAACCTCACTGTTGGGATTCCCTAATTCTAATGCATCATTAGTATCCTTTGAAGATACCTCTCTCTGAACCATGCGCTGCTGAGCGACTGTAGGCTTTCCCCTTTGTTCTAGTTTAAAAGCTGCTCTATCTCCTTTTTAAAGGTTAGCGCCAGCAGTCTGGTTCCACCCTGGTTAAGGTGGAACCCATCCCTTCGGAAGAGACTCCCCCTTCCCCAAAAGGTTCTCCAGTTCCTAACAAAACTGAATCCCTCTTCCTTGCACAATCATCTCATCCACGCATTGAGACTCCGGAGCTCTGCCTGCCTCTAGTGACCTGCGCATGGAACAGGGAGCATTTCAGAGAATGCTACCCTGGATGTTATAGATTTAAGCTTTCTACCCAAGAGCCTGAATTTGGCTTCCAGAACCTCCCTCCCACATTTTCCTATGTCGTTGGTGCCCACATGTACCACGACAGCCGACTCCTCCCCAGCACTGTCTAAAATCCTATCTTGGTGACGCGTGAGGTCTGCCACCTTTGCACCAGGTAGACATGTTACCAGGCAATCCTCGCACCCACCAGCCACCCAGCTATCTACATTCCTAATAATCGAATCACCTACTATGACGGCTGACCTAACCCTTCCCTCCTGGGCAGTAGGCCTTGGGGAGATATCCTCAGTGCGAAAGGACAATGCATGACCTGGAGAGCAGGTCCTGGGGTGACCTTTGAGAGGGCCACGAGGGTATCAGCAGTTTGAGGGGGGAGAGTTGGAAGACTTTGTGGATAAGGAACTCAGTAAGTTTAGCTGGTGGGCCACATTTGTTTGATAACGGAAACGGACTGATGTATCTGGGTGCTAGGCGCATAGAAGGTAGTCTCAAAGGGATGTGGCGCGTACTGAGCCAAACTTTGTCTCCAGATCTGAATTGAGGTGCTGGTCTCCGATGGCCATCCGCAGATCTTTTGGACTGGGTAGCCACCTTTGGTAAGAGCTCAGAAGTGCAAATCCAAAGCTTCTGAAGCTCTCTAGCTGTTAATTGAGCCGCAGGAGATGGAACATTGAGCGGAATGGGTAATGGAGGTAAGGGCTGCTTCCAGTACATGATCTGAAAGGGTGAAGAACCCGTAGAGGCAGAGATATGGGAGTTATGAGAATTATGAGAGCTCCACCCAGGGTAAGAGGTTGGCCCAGTTATCTTGCTGATCATTGGCATATGACCATAGGAAGGTTTTAAGGAATGGTTAGTTCATTCGGCCTGACCGTTGGCTTGCGGATGATAAGTGGTCATAAATTCCAGTGTTATATTGAACTTTTTACACAATGAACGCCAATAGTGGGCTGTGAACTTGGAGCCTCTGTTGGAGACCACATGCTGAGGCAAGCTATGAAGTCAGAACACATGCTGAGAGAATAGTCAGGCGAGCTTGGGAGTAGCCTAGTAATGGAACAAAATGAGCCATTTTAGAGAAACAGTCAATCATGACCCAAATAACTGAGTTGCCATTAGAGAGGGGGAAGTCCACCATAAAATCAGTGGATAAGTGGGTCCAGGGTTCCCTGGGGGCCAGCGAAGGCTATAACAGCCCCCAGGGTCATCCCGCCAATGGTTTCTGCTGTGTGCAGGTGGGACAAGAGTCCACATAGGCTCAGACATTGCATTGCATTTGGTGCCACCAATAGTAGCGTAGGAGAAGAGCGAGAGTCTGAGTCTGACCAGGGTGACCTGTCACACGGGAGTCGTGGGACCATTCCAAAACCTTGTTGTGGAGTCTGCAGGGCATGACTTTCCCTGGAAGAACAGTCTGGGAAATGGATAAAATGATTTGTGCTGGATCTATGATGTGCTGTAGTTGTTCAGGAAGATCATCCGGCAGAAAGGAGTGAGATAGGGCATCAGCTGTAGCATTCTTGTCTGCTGGGTGGTACCTCAAGTCAAAATTGAAGCAGGTGAAGAAAAGGGACCAGTGGGCCAGCCAGGCATTCACAGGTTGGGCATGTTGCAGGTGTTCAAGATTTTTATGATCAGTGTAGATCATGAACCAATATTGTGTGCTCTCCAGCCACTGGCGCCATTCCTCAAGGGCTAGCTTGATAGTGAGGAGTTTTTTGTCACCAATCCTGTAGCTACTATCAGCAGTGGAGAATTTCCTGGAAAATAAGAACACAGATGCAGAGTGCCTTTAGGAGAATACTGGCTCAATATGCCCTGATCCCTACCGAGGATGCAACTACCTCTAGGACAAAGGGGCAATTAGGGTCTGGATGGTGCAAGCAAGGTTCCTGTAGGAGATTGCGAGCTGCTAACTCATTCTTGATGCGAACTGAAAGCCCCTCCAGGAAAATTGGGTGTAAACAATCCTCCCACCAGGTGAGTTCCATGGCGAGCGTGAGGAATTCAATGGTGCAATCAGTCAAAGAACGATTCCCCTGATGGAGATGCAGGAGATCCGCAATGGAGGTTGCAAGTTGACCGGGGTCATCGAAGACTCTCTTGAAGGAGGAGTTGAACTGGGACAAGTCCCACAGGAGTGGGTCAGAACGTTCCCACAGAGGGGAAGCCCAAGCCAGGGTCTTGCCATTAAGGAGAGAGAGCTAAAAAGTGACCTTGGTGGAGTCATCTGAGAAAAGAGATGGCTGGAGAGAAAAGTGCATAAAGCACTGATTTATGAACCCTCAACACAGTTTAGGATCTCCACCATACCGCAGGGGTGTTGGTAAGGGTACCGATGGTTGCGGCGGCGGTGTTGCCAGGGTTGGAGAAGCACCACCAGAAAAGAAGATGAGGCCTGGTTAGCCATAGCATCCATCCAGGCATTGAGGCATTCAATGGAGGTCGCCAGAGCATCTAGGAAGTGCTGCTGCTCCTGAATCTTATAGGCAAGTCCAGGAATAGCCTGAAGCACAGAAGCCTCCACCGAGTCCCATTGCACTAGTGGACCCTTGGACTGAGGGGAAGTTGATGCTACCTGTGGGGAGGAACCCCACAGGTCCCTACTGTCAGTAGGCAAGGCTGCAGACAGACAGATACCCCTCTGGAGCTTCACCACCACTAGCCCACATTCCCTTAGGTTGAGCCCTTGGGTGCCGGGGTTGATTGGACTTATGTGAGGTCTCTGATAATGATGGAGGCAGGCAATGTAACTCGTAGTTGGATTCCAGGCAGGGGTCAAGGCAGGCGGCATTACTCGTGGTCGGATTCCAGGCAGAGTCAAGACATGCAGTGTTACTCATGGTCAGTGTCCAGTCCAAAGGTCAAAGCCAAGGAGGTCCAAGAAAGCAAGGAAGGGGACAAAGCACTCAGGAACTCAGGAAGCAACCCACAGCTCACCAGAAGCAAGGAGACTTATTGCCAAGGTGAAGGCTGGAAGCAGAGACCAGCCTTATAAAGATCTGAAGAGCTGATGTCATAAGGGAGGGCTGGCAGCCTTTTCCTGCTGCAGGCCCTTTAAATGTTCAAAGGAGGCACCCATGCTCCCCTAAAAGGAAGTCCCGAATAGGAGGAAGTTGGCAGCATTCCAGCTGTGGAGGAAACATCAGCTGGTGGCCCAGAGCCACGTGAAAGGAGGGATTTATGTTAGCAGCGGCTCCCTGCCACTGCCAGGGAACCCGGGCTCCCTTTGGCTGTGAGGATAAGAGAAGCCAGTCGAGGGGCTTCGCAGCTGGTGAGCTTAACAACTGAGTGGAGTTTATGTTTTTCTTTACATAATTGGAAAAATATGTACCTTGTTTATTTTTGTTAAGATATATGCTTTGTAAGGGAACTGTGTAAATAATATTCATTTTTTGTTTAAGAACTATAAATGTCAATTAAGAGAAAATAAAAAAAAATGAGAGCAACAAACTGCGAAATGGAACTATATTCTCAGGAGAATTCCCTCATTGGCAGCAAAAAAGTAGAATGAAATGAAATGACATGCTTCTGTAATAGGCAGTAAAGGGTACATTTTTCAGTAAGCCACTCAACGTTCCAGATGTCTGTCTACATTTTAATAAACCGAGTTTAGGTTAATTTTCAGCCACAACCTAGCTGGCTAAGATTTGGTTAAAAATAACCTGTTAACTTAACTCATTAAAAGCTAGCCAGCTAACTAGCTAATTAGCAGCTTACTGAAAAATACATTCCTTTCTGTCTAGTTACAAAGGCATATCATGTCATTCTTTCTACTATTTTGTTGCCAGTGATGGGATTAAAGTTCTCTATGTTAGCAAGTTACTCTCTCATTTTTTTAATTTTCTGTTACTTGACATTTATAGCTCATAAACACAAAATAATGTATCTCTCTGAGCTCCTCCCTTTCTTCTCCTCAATATTAAGCTATTCATCATCCCTATCACCAGCACCATTACTACCGCCATCACTGTGGTCCTGGAATTTATCCTCCTTTTTCTGGAGCCCCAGTGTTGTTATGTTAATATATTATGTTATATTTTTAGACAACTTTCCTGAAACAAAGTTCCACCCAAACCTATTTACAACAAAAATTACAAGGATACAAAACAATAGTCCTCATCAGAAGAAACGTTTCTGCAATTATAAGGGATCTTTTATCAAGTAGCGATATTTAATCACTGGAAGGGTGAAATATCATGGGGAGAGGGAGATTCCTGTAATATATCACCCCTCCCCAAAAAAATATCAATTCTTTTTATTTGATTTATTTATTTATTTATTTAAAACTTTTCTATACTGTCGTTAAGAAGGGGTCCGTCACAACGGTTTACAATAGGGCACATAAAATAAGGATGCTGAGATCTATTAATTTACACACGTGCCATAATTTTGATTCGGTACATAGTTTTCTTAGTGAAATACTTGATTTGTGATACAGTACTGTCCAGGAGTTATCAGTTTAAAAACAATTCTAACTTTATAAGTGTCAACTTCTCTTCTGGTGAGGAACGAGAAGGTAGAGTAGAAACAGCTAGAAATATGGCTACATACTTTATTCGTTCATACCTCTCACTTCGCCTGCCTCACTGTTTCCCCTCCTCTGTTTGGTAGGCTTGCTTGAAAAGCCAAGTTTTTCAGCCTTTTCTGAAGGTTTTGTTGTCTTTTTTCAACCTTAACTCTAGTGGCATGGTGTTTCACAGTGTGGGTCCTGCCCAGGATAGTGCTCTCTTACTTGAGTTAGTCTTGATGTCTTAATTGATGGGCTAGTAACGAGTGCTTTATTCGCTGATCTTAGGTTTCTGTTTGGTACGTGTACGCGGGGGGCTGTGTTAAGCCATTCTGCTTTTTCGCTATGTATTAATTTATGTATGATGCAAAGTGTTTTGTATTGTATTCTCTGCTCAACAGGTAACCAGTGTAACTCAGCTAGGGTTTCAGTGATGTGGTCTCTCTTACTTTTGCCAGTCAAAATTCTTGCAGCAGTGTTTTGTAAAATTTGTAGTGCTCTGAGTGAGGTGTATGGTAAGCCTAGTAGTAGCGCATTACAGTAGTCGGTGCTTGCAAAAATCAATGCTTGTAGGATTGAGCGAAAGTTCTTTGACGTTAGAAGTGGTTTGAGTCTTCTGAGTACCATAAGTTTGGCGTATCCTTCTCTAACTTTTAAGGATATATGTTGTTTTAAGCTTAGTTCAGTGTCAATTATAACTCCTAGGTTCCGTACTTTCTCCGCTAGTTCTATCTTTTGGTTGTTTTTGAGTGTGATAGTGTTTTGAATGATCTCTGTCTTTTTGCGTTCTAGATGTAGGAATTCTGTTTTCTCTATTTTGATTACTAGCTCCATTTGGTTTAGTAATTGTTTTATGATGTCAAGGTACATGTTAGCGATATTTAATGTTTTTTCAATAGTTTCATCTATGGGAAGTATTAGCTGTATATCATCAGCGTATATATAGTGTGTTATGCCCAGCCCGGGAGGTGGACACAGGTGATAGAGACCCAACCGGACCTTCACCTATACCAGCCCTCGTACCCCACAGGTTAAGCCCTTGGGTGCCAGGGCTGTCAGGACTTAGGTGCAGGTCTACAGACAAAGACAATCCTTGAAAGCAGAAGGCAGAGGTGAAATCAGACATACTAGAATTCGAGGCTGGCAGTGGACAGGAGAATCCAGGAACAGGCCAGAGGTCAGGGCAGGTGGTTTGCAGAAGAGATGGTGAGCAGGTAAGTGGTCAGGACAGGCGGCAGACAATGCAGAATCCAGGGTCAGGCCAAGACAAGAACCAGAAGATCAAACTGAGGGGACGAGGAGCCACAACAGGGACAGGAGTGGGAGCAGGATCACGGAACCAGGAGTCGGATTAGGAGCACATGGAACAGGAGCAGGAACAGGAACACATGGAGCAGGAGAAACCAGCAACTCTGAAGCAGAGTGGGACCTGTTGCTGAGGTAGGGAAGGAGTGGTAAGGCAGGCTTTAAATAGAGCCCCAGCCCACGTCATCAAAAGGGGATGCCAGCAGCCTCCCAGTCACTGACCCTTTAAACCAGGAGAAGGTGCTCATGTGCATGCCTAGAGGGCCCAGCAGGGAAGATGATGTTGGGCTCAGTAGCAGCAGCTCCCTGCTGCAAGGTCAAGTCCCGGGGTCTGTCAGAGAGAAGGAGCCCGCATGTAAAAAATTTGGGGTTCAACTTGATTTTTTTCTCAGCATACCATCCACAAACTAATGGATTGATGGAGCGAATTAGTCACTTAAAATATTTTTACGATGTTATGTGAATCAGTGTCAGGACAATTGGTCCTCACTACTCTTATGGGCTAAGATTTGTCAAATAACCATGTTTACCAGGCCACAGGAACTTCACCCTTTTATTTGGTTTTTCGACTGCATCCTCGAGTACCATTACGCATTGCTTCAATCTCCTCTTGCCCAGTGGTCAATCTTGCTACTTGAGAAATAATTAAATTATGGCAGAATACTCATAGACTTTTGCAGCAGGCCACAGCTCATGCAAAAAAACAGACAGATAAAAAATGATGACCAGCTCCACAGTTCTCCACATGAAGACAATCCTCGAAGGCAGAAGGCAGAAGTGAAATCAGACGTACTAGAGGTAGAGGCTGGCAGCAGACAGGAGAATCCAGGAACAGGCCAGAGGTCAGGGCAGGAAGTTTGCAGAAGTGATGGTGAGCAGGTAAGTCAGGACAGGTGGTAGACAATGCAGAATCCAGGGTCAGGCCAAGACAAGAACCAGAAAATCAAATTGAGGGGATGAGGAACCAGAACAGGGACAGGAGTGGGAGCAGGATCACGGAACCAGGAGCCAGATTAGGAGCATATGGAACAGGAGCATGAACAGGAACACACAGAGCAGGAGAGTTAGTGTGGTTAAGTACTTGCAACCTCAGATTATGGATGCCTTCATTAAGGTTTGCTCCGCGATTTGTGGTTCCATTTCCAGTTGAAAGACAAATAGGAAATGTCACATATAAACTCCAATTACCTTCAACTCTTCGAATCCATGATGTATTCCATGTATCTCTCCTTAAACCCACAATTGTGTCCTGGCCTACTAGGAAGCCAAAACAATCCTCACCTGCAATATTTGATGATGATACACAATATACTGTGTACAGTTCTGGTCACCGCATCTCAAAAAAGATATAGTTGCGATGGAGAAGGTTCAGAGAGGGACAACCAAAATGATAAAGGGGATGGAACAGCTCCCCTATGAGGAAAGGCTGAAGAGGTTAGGGCTGTTCAGCTTGGAGAAGAGACAGCTGAGGGGGGATACGATAGAGCCTTTAAGATCATGAGAGGTCTTGAACTAATAGATGTGATTCGGTTATTTACACTTACGGATAATAGAAGGACTAGGGGGCATTCATTGAAATTAGCAAGTAGCACATTAAAGACTAATTGGAGAAAATTTGTTTTCACTCAACGCACAATTAAGCTCTGGAATGTTTGCCAGAGGATGTGGTTAGTGCAGTTAGTGTAGCTGGGTTCAAAAACGTTTTGGATAAGTTCCTGGAGGAGAAGTCCATTAACGGCTATTATTCAAGTTGACTTAGGGAATAGCCACTGCTTTTAAACACATCAGTAGCATGGTGTCTTCTTGGTGTTTGGGTACTTGCCAGGTTCTTGTGGTCTGGTTTGTCCTCTGTTGGAAACAGGATGCTGGGCTTAATGGACCCTTTGTCTGACCCAGCATGGCAATTTCTTATGATCTTATGATTATGCAAAAAGGATAAGAAGCAAAGCCTGTATATGTAATGGTGCCATATCTAGTAATGTTACAATGTATGGACAGATCTTGGATGTTAGGGAAGGAAATATCTGATTTCCTGGAAAGGCTGTGGCCCAGAGGAGAACTCTTGGGAACTCATCAGTAACATTCAAGCTCCTCTACTAATCTGTGAACTCCATCAATGCTTTCTTCTCAAACCTAGGCCAAGGAGACAGAAGAGGGGGACTTGCAGGGAAGGTACTGTGGGTTGGACCTTGCCTGTGCCCATCAATCCCACAGAGTGGCAATGACTGCTGTCAGTGGCGGGATCACGATGGGATGTATGCTCTTTTGCGGCTCCTCCCCATCACGTCGAGCATCCTCGCCGGAAGTTCCCATGCTGAGAGTGGGTACTTTGGAGATGTAAATACCGCCTCTGCTGCACTTCCCTGCCCTCTGCTGGTGCTTTGCTGTTGAGTCTCTTCGCATCTGCCATGACCCCTGCCAGGACTTGGTTTTGGTTTATCTGTAGCCTGCCTTCACCATTGCCTGGATTTGGATTTGGTTGTCTGCTACCTGTCTCGACCCCTGCCTGGATTTGGATTTGGTTGTCTGCTGCCTGTCTCGAACCCTGCCTGGACTTAGATTTGGTTTGTCTGCTGCCTGCCCCAACCCTTGTCTGGACTTAGATATGGATTGTCTGCTTCCTGCCTAAATCTCTGCCTGGACTAGGGTTGGTTGATCTCTCATCTATCTTGTACCCTCGCGGGATCGTTGATTGTCCTGGTGTCGAGCCCCAATGCTACCCTTCAGCCTCCATTCAGTCCTCAGCTTGAAGGTAAGACTGTTACTCTAGTCCACTGGATCCACACATTATAACAGCATGTCAGTTAAAAAAATTATCATTTTGAACTCGAGTAGAACATGTAGTTTATCATTCTTCAAGTTGTGCATGCTGCATAGAATAAAATCATTTTAATCACATTCCAATTTTTGTACTGTATTTCTATCATTAAGGGGGTCAAACACCCATGATAACACCCTAATGCATGCGATAAATTCTGCATCATGAATTTTGAATGCAAATTTTTCATTTGTATTCAAGTGGGAGGGATTTGGGAGGAGTTTGGGCAGAGTAAATGGAAATGAGGGTCAGTTAGCTTGGCATGCGATAGAGTAATACAGAGCCATGCATGTTTTAATGCCCAAAATAACTACACCTTTTTCCTGTGCGTTGTCCCTGTACTACTGTGCGTTACGGCTGAAAATGTTTTTATCATGAATTGGTTCCCGAGGGGAGAAGGGGAAGAAAGAGAGAGATCCTCTGTGGAGGCTCTCTTATATCTGAACTTTTTATACCACTGTAAGAGTGGCATTATGAAGTCGGGGTGAAGTTTGGGGGATGAATCGGATTTTGAGGGGCAGTTTTACACATGCAGTCATATCAATGAACAGCACAGTTACCATCAGTGAAGATTTAATGTGATTTGGAGTAATTAAAGGTGAAAGAACAGTAGATTTGTACCATGTTCTCTCTACCTTGTTTGATGCACTCTCTACCTAGCTGCAATCAAGCTAGGTAGAGAGAACATGGAACAAATCTATTCTTTTTTCACCTTATTAAATCTTCACTATTGGTAACTGTGCTGTTCATACTTAATGACTGCGCATGTAAAACTGCCACCCCCAAAACCCAAACCTGAATTACTAGTGCCCCCTCTTACAGTGGTATAAATAGTTAACTTTTTTGGTGAGTTTCTCTCTCTCCCCCCAGCAGCCTTGCATGTTGTGGTAATATTTTACCACACAGGTGGGAAGAGAGAAAGATAGAGAGAACCCATCTATAAGGTCCTTGTAGTAGTAAGCTATTTATATCTCTCTATGAGGACCATCTAATAACTTGAGGTGAGGTTTAGGTAGCAGTGGAGGGGTTAGGGAACACTTTTACATGCAGAATGAGACGTACAAACTGAACAGTATACTCTTGAGAAGATTTGATGTCCTTCGGACTGAGGAAACTCATACAAAGTTGAGATTTGTACAGTGGTCTCTCATCTTTGTGTGAGTTTTCTCACTCCGAAGGACATTCAATCTTCACAAGAGTGTACTGTTCTGTTTGTACATCTCACTCTGCATGTAAAAGTGGCCCCTAACCCCTACAATACTACCTAAACTTCACCTCGAGTTACTAGGCGGGCCTCCGATAGTAGCATAAATAGCTGCTTATTATGATACCAGCCCAGAGTCTCTCTCTCTCTCTCTCTCTCTCTCTTTCTCTCTCTCAAAACAGAATTTTGAAAAAAAAATCACAATTGCATCATGGGCCTATCATACAGCTTAACACAATTGAAAAAGGTATAGTCACTTTCATCATTATAGCTTCACAAAGCCTGGACTCCTCCCCTTTTAAAAATTTGCATTGCATTATGGCACTTATCGTGTGTGTGTTAAGTCATTTTCACACGTCTTAAGGTATTTTTTGCATGTGAAAATGCGTTAATGCATGCAAAAATGACATAATGCGATTTGAAAAATGACCCTATATCTTTGCTATTTTTAAAACAAAATGATGAATCTAGGCCTAAGTTTGTCGAGATTGGGCTATTATAACACTGTTTATAAAGAACTTCCTGATGTAACAATCTAAGGGGCTGATGCAATAAAGTGCATCCAGCCTAGTGCACAGGTTTACACGTGGTTGGACAAGCATTTTGGACATGCTAGACTAGCACCCGATGCAATAAGGAGATTAGCGCATCCAAAACATGCACCCAAACACATGCGCAGCAGAAAGTGCCCATCACATGTAAATTTCATGTAGATAAGGCTATTAACCCCCCCCCCCCCCCCCCCCCAGTGCAGAAAATCACTGGGCACCCAACACACATGTTTTAACGCAGCAAATTTAGCAACCACTGCGTAGGTGGCATAAAGTCAATCCATGAATCAAAAGTTCATGAGAAGTTAAAAAATATGGTCCTCTGCAGTTCTTCCTACTTAGTATTGTCGAGACACTTAAATTTACTGCTTGCTGTGTTGAAAAATAAATGTATATTGGCTTCATTAAAAAAAAAATCTTCTGGACATACAATTTAGATGCCCATAGCATGACGTGCTAAGCTATAGGCATCTTCAGCAACCTTAGTAAAATTGGCCAGAAAAAGCGGGATAAAAACGGACGCTCATATTTTTCACCCATTGCAATTGTGGTTGCCCGATGCTTTTGAGTGCTAGGGATGCATAGTTCTCCCCTAGTGCATCCTTGTTTTTATACAGCTCTTTATTTACATACTGCATGAGGCACCCAGGGGATGTGGCTGTGTGCACGTTTGGAAATCAGGCATTCAATGCGAACGCTTGTTTTGAATGTGCATCTTATTGCATCAGGCCCTAATCTTTTATAACTCATACAGAATGCAAATGCTTGAATAATCATGGGGCACACCTGTGTGATCATATTGCACCTGTTCTTGAATCACTTCACTGTCTACCTGTAATGTGTTTTATAAGGTTTTAAATATCCAGGCTCCATTATGCATCACATTAGAACTGAAGGTCTACCATTCTTCCCATATGTTCAGAATTGGTGTGTCGGACCTTTTAGATGTTCCATCAGTAAAGTTTGTCCATTAGGTTGAGGTGCAAGAGAGAGCTTTTTCAGTGGCTGATCCCAGCCTATGGAACAGACTGCCTGCTCAATTGTGATCATTCCATGCTTCAGTGCATTTAAAAAACAATTAAAAGCGTATTTATGTATGCATTTTGTTCTTGATATTATGGTGTGATCTGGATACTGCTATTGGTTCTGGTCATTGTTATGATGTCTGACTTTTATGATTTGTTTTTAATATTATATGTGGTGTTTCTGTTAAATGCCTTGAATATGGAGCGTGCAAGAAATGTCTTATTATGATTACTAATATTATTTCTGTCTGCCATATTTTTACTGAAAAATCCAACTATTTTATTGACATTTTACTGCTGCCATTTTGTTAACAGCTGGACATATTATGGGAAACTCACCCTTTTAAGAACAAGGAGGAAAACTTTCAAATAACTGTTCATGTCCCCATATATGCATGTATATGGGCAGGTAAAAGTCTACTCCTGTATTTTATAACCTGCATGTATATAATATACACAGGTTATAAAATACATGCAAATGTATGCTGCAACATGACAGCACATGGAAAACAAGCACACAAAAACATATTGCACTTATCTGGATAAGTTCTGATTTATCCGGCTAAGTAGAAGCAAAGCCACTACTTAGCTGAATGTCTTAAAAGTGCTACTTATTTGATTAAGTCAGATAGCTGGATAAACAGAGCTTTTTAGACTTAGGTCATCTGACATAGCTGGATGAGTAGCGCTTTTAAAATTTATCCAGCTAAGTGTACTGCAACTGCTATGTCCACTTAATTTTACATTTAACTATAAAATATAAACATGGAAGATTTTATCTGTGCAATTTATATAATTTGTGTCCTGTAAATTGGGTTTTACGCTAGTAAGTTGGAAGATTTTCGATCATGTGCACAGCAATGCAATTAGCAGTTTTACCAATTAGTTTACCAATTCACTCAGTCCATATGCAGGTCATCAAGATCCTCCTCGATTTTCAGCCTCAACTCCCCCATTTCAATTAGACCCCCCCCCCAACCCAGCCAGTATTTCACCTTTAAGATACGATCACTTACTGCAGGTATAGAGCAGGTATAAATACAGTATATGCGAATAAGCTGCCAAATCTGCTTGTGTAAATTAAGAACATAAGAATTGCCATACTGGGTCAGACCAAGGCTCCATCAAGCCCAGTATCCTGTTTCCAACAGTGGCCAATCCAAGTCATAAGTATCTGGCAAGTACCCAAACATTAAATAAATCTCAAGCTACTATTGCTTATTAAGTAATAGCAGTGTATGGATTTTTCATCTAGGAATTTATCCAAATCTTTTTTAAACCCAGTTACACTAGCTGCCGTAAACATATCCTCTGGCAATGAATTCCAGAGCTTAACTATGCGCTGAGGGGCCGATTTTAAAAGTTACACGCGCAGGGTACATTTGTGCGCGCCAACCGGCGTGCACAAATGTACACCCGATTTTATAACATGCGCACGCTGCCGCGCGCATGTTATAAAATCCGGGGTTGGTGAGCACAAGGGGATGCACACTTGTGCACCTTGCGCATTCTGAGCCCTAGGGGAGGCCCGATGGTTTTCCCCGTTCCCTCCAAGGCCGCTCTGAAATCGGAGCGGCCTTGGAGGGACCTTTTTTTTTGGTCCCCTCCACCTTTCCCTCCCTTCCCCTTTCTAACCCACCCCCCAGCCCTATCTAAATCCCCCCTCCTACCTTATTTTGTCGAGTTACGCCTGCCTCTGGCAGGCGTAACTTGCGTGCGCTGGCCAGCTGCCGGCCAGCTGCCAGCGCACCATGCACCAGCACAGGCTGCTCCCCGCCCTGGACCGCCTCCAGACTGAAGCCATGCCTACGGCCCCACCCCCGGACCTCCGCCATGCCCCTGACCAAGCCCCGGACCACCCCCTTTTCAAAGCCCCGGGACATACGCGTGTCCCAGGGCACGCGCAGGGGTAGGTTTTTGGGGGTTGTAACCCTTTAAAAATCTACCCCTGAGTGAAAAATAATTTTCTTCGATTTGTTTTAAATGAGCTACTTGCTAACTTCATGGTGTGCCCCCTAGTCCTTCTATTATCTGAGAGAGTAAATAACCGATTTACATTAACCTGTTCAAGTCCTTTCATGATTTTGTAGACCTCTATCATATCTCCCCTCAGTTGTCTCTTCTCCAAACTGAACAGCCCTAACTTCCTTAGCCTTTCCTCATAGGGCAGCCATTCCATGCCACTATCTTTCTGGTTGCCCTTCTCTGCACTTTCTCCAGTGCAACTATATCTTTTTTTAGATGCAGCGACCAGAATTGCACACAGTATTCAAGATGCGGTCTCACTATGGTGCGATACAGAGGCATTATGACATCCATCATTTTATTTGCCATTCCCTTCCTAATAATTCCTAACATTCTGTTTGCTTTTTTGATTGCCACAGTACCACTAATCCGACGATTTCAATCCTCTATGATGCCTAGATCTCTTTCTTGGGTGGTAACTCCTAAGATAGAACCTAACATATAGGGTTTTTTCCCTATATGTATCACCTTGCACTTGTCCATGTTAAATTTCATCTGCCCTTTGAAAGCCCAATCTTCCAGTCTCGCAAGGTCCTCCTGTAATTTATAACAATCCTCTCGAGATTTAACTACTCTGCATAATTTTTTGTCATTCGCTAATTTGATCACCTCAGTCATCATACCACTTTGTAGATCATTTATAAATATATTAAATAACACTGGTCCAGCACTGTTTACCTTTTTCCACTGTGAAAATAGACCATTTCATCTTATTCTCTGTTTCCTGTGTTATAGCCAGCTTGTAATCCACAAAAGGACATCGCCTCCTATCCCATGACTTTTTAGTTTTCTTAAAAGCCTCTCAAGTGGGACTTTGTCGAACGCCTTCTGAAAATCCAAATACACCACATCTACTAGTTCACCTTTGCCCACATGTCTGTTCACCCCTTCCAAAATATGTAGGAGATTTGTGGGGGAGCAGACTGGGAGGGAACTTTCATATATCCCTACTTACCCTTCCTCGATTTTCCCCTTTTCCCCTTTCCTCCCTGACCCCTAAACTAACCCGGTCTATCTTCATTTTTCTTGTTGATGAACTTACCCACTCCTCTGAGCAGGAGTAAGTTCTGTGCACTTGCACCTGCTGGCTGCCGGCTGCCAGCACACGCTTCCCCTAATGGCCACTCTCCCAGTCGGATCCCGTCCCGCCCCACCCTGCTCACACCCTGAAAAGATCCTGGAAGTGCTGGGATTCTGAAAAGCGGTGGGCCGAGGGCCATTTTGAAAATGCACTCAGCTCGTCCACACACATATCTCCCCATTTCGGTGCGTGCAGGGTTTTGAAAATTTGGGCTTATATATCTGGTAGTGACTTACAAGGCAATGATTAAAACTCTTGATAAGGTGTGGGGAATTTCTGAAATTTTTATTTTTTATTTTTTTTAGTGTGAAAGTGTCAGCTGCCTATAAATTAAAGGATGAGCTAGGGGTGAGAAGGTTGGGAAATACAAACACACAAACTTCTGTTTTTTTGCCTGCCTTTCTGACTACCTCTTTATTACAAACACGCAAAACTCCTGGTTTTTGCCTGCCCTTTGACTAGCTATTCAATATAGACACACAAACACACTAAATAATATACCCCAATAGTTTTATTTCTCCCCAATACTTTTAAGTTTAAAAATTTTCCAAAGCAGTACTTACTGATTCTTTGTAGCCACCAGCAAGGTGATCCTCTCCTCTCAGTGCTCCCACTGGATTGCTTATAAAATAGCAACTTACACGCGTAAATGTTGGCCCTGCCCAGGAAAACCCCTGGCCTGCCCCTTTTTTATATGTGCAGATTTGCTCATGAACCCTTACTTAATGCAAGCATGTTTGAGGTTTATAAAATAGTATGTGCTATTTACACACATATAAGCTGATTTTTACTCACAAAACTGTTAAAAATTCACCTTTGAGATTAGGCCCTCAATTCCTGAGTGATGCAACCTCACAGAGCACTGTTGATTGGCCCTATCGCTCATGACATTTTAACCAAAGTGAAATTATTTTTAAGGACATGTCATTTTTTTCTTTATTGATTTTATTTTTTAGTGTCCGTCAGTAAATTTTATTGACAGTTGGCAAAACGGGAGCCAATGTAGCTTTTTAACCATTGGCCCCTCCCCTAGCTTTTGCTTTATAGAAGGGCTCAAGAATTGCTATTTATCATGCATTGGTCATTGAACATAATGAGAGATTTTAAAAGCCCAGCGCACAGCAAAATCAGGAGATACATGCACAAGTTGGGCTTGCAACACCCACCAACTTAAAAAAAAATGCCCAGATGCGCATGTTTCAATGTAAACCGATGTGATTTGTATGTCATACAGAAACACCGGTATATAAAAATTAAAAATAAATAAATAAATGTGTCTCCTGCTGCGTGCACATCTCAAAGTTATTAAAAAGGGGCACACTATGGACATGGTCTGGGCGGGACAGGGGCACTTAGGGACGTGTCCAAGAGATGTGCAAGTTAATGTGCAACTGGATGCACGCCCAGATCCCCTGCTATGTAAGTTTACTTCTGCTATGGAAGAGGTGTAAGTTTCAAAAAATATAAAACTAGCCATACTTGAGCAGTTTTAAGCATCTGGGGTAACTGGGGGAAGTGTAAGCAATTCATCCAGGGAGGTTTAGAAGGACTAGCTGTTAACTGGGTGAACTGGTGGATGAACTAGTTAAACTGGCAGTGGCGTGGATGCACTCCCCTTTTAAAATTCCCCAACTTAGACATATAAGCAGGATTTACACTCATAGGTGCATGCCCACTTAAAATTGGGCGCACATGGGTATGCCATCAGGCTATTTTATAACATGTGTGCATATGCACGCACAATTTATAAATGGCGATGTATCTGGGTGCGTGCCATCGCACATGTGCCAATGTGCGCCCACACTCCGGTATAAAAGTTACCATCAATATATATAGAATATCTAGCCAAGGCACCTCTTTGTAGCACTAATAAGTACCTAAGAACATAAGAAGATAAGAACCTCTAACTCTCTATTTTGTAGCACTAGTAAGTACCTAAGAACATAAGAAGATAAGGAGACAAGAACCTCTAACTCTCTATGCACATATATTATTTTGCACATATATTCACATACTTTGATTACTTTAGTGTGGCTCTGGTGGTTTTCAAAGCTAAGCATTCAACTTTTCTAATTGATGTCTAATCACAAATGCCTGTCAGATATAACCATTTATCAAGGTTCTGCTGTTCTAAAGGATCTTATAATTACATTATGTAGCTTTATTTTCATTTTAAATTGCAAACCTTTGTGGTACAATCATAATGAAAATATATTGGTATAGTACATTGGTGAGTGTTTTATTTTTTTCAAATGGCCTTCAGTCTTCTTTTTCTCAAAGAGACCAGTGGAAAGCAGCTTAGAGTTCAGATTTGCTTTGAAAGCATCTTTTGTTTCAAAACTAATTTTATCCTTGTGATAGAGACTGCTTTTGTAGTGTGTTGAATGTGATACTGAGTAATTGTTTATCATGGCTATGTACTACAGAGGTAGTCTAAGCTGAAAAAAAATCTCAATTTTTTTCCAGTGTAATATAAACACTTTTGGCACATTCTTTAGAAAAACATACAAAAAAAAAAAGGATTTTAGAACTGGAAAAAAGTGATGATTTGCTCAAATTCAATATTTAGAGAAATTGGTAGGCAATAGATATTCAACAGAGTATAGCAATTAGAAATAATGACCTGTTAAAACCATTTGTAAGAGGCCATAGATATTGAGGGAAGATCTCAAAGCCATTTCCATGTCTAAAACAATGTGTTATGGGAAGAAATTGACTTTTATAAAATTGCCTGCCTGATGTGCAGTTAAACTTGCACACATTTTGCCTGTGCACACATACATTTTCCCAGCCTGAGCTGAGCTGGAGTTGAGGAAGAGTTTTGGACTTACGCATATGCTTTAAATGTTCAAAAGTATTAGGTAGATTTTAAAAGCCCTGTGCATGCCGAAAGAAATCCCAGGGCATGGATCCTCTAAAATTTTCAGCAGCAGCAGTCGCATATAGGAGTCACATGCCATGGAGCAGTAACCTACTGGTTAGAGCAGCGAGCTATAAAGTAGGAGACCAGGGGTCAAGTCCCGCTGTTGCTCCTTGTGACCTTGAGCAAGTTACTTTACCCTCGATTCCCTCAAGTACAATCTTAGATTATAAGCCCTCTGGGGATAGGGAAATACCTACAGTACCTAAATATAATCCACTTTGAAGTATGAAAAAAAGCAGAATATAAAAAAAAAATCTAAAATGCTTAGGGATGTGTTTCATTTGAAACAAAATAAGAAATGATAATGATATATGGTTTCATCTTAGATTTCAAACAAAAGAGAAACAAACATAATTTTGTTTGTTTTTCCTGTGATTTAGTTTTGAGCCCACCTCTCCCCCTTTGATTAAAAGCACCTCAAACATTTTAAAGCCCCCTAGATTTGCTTCTATCTCTTCCAGACTCCCACTCCCCCCTTCCCACACACACACACATACACAGATACCCACATGATTGCTCAGTGTGCTCTGGGTTAAAAGAAAGAAGGACCGCCGAGTTATGAAGGCGGACGCCGGTAAACTCGGCATCGGTTTTCATAACCGGCCGTCTGCCAGTAATGAAAAATGGCCGCCGATAAACTTAACGCCATGCGTACATTAAGAAAGTGGGCACTGAAAAGTCAGCACCCGCTTTCCACGAATATTATTGCATCGGCCCCAGTGTTCATTGCTTTTGTTGTTCAAATGCTGGAGAGCAGGAGACTAGGGATGTGAATCGTTTTTTGACGATTTAAAATATCGTCCGATATATTTTAAATCGTCAAAAATCGTTAGGGCCACGATACAATACCAATTCCCCCGATTTATCGTCAAAAAATCGTAAATCGGGGGAAGGGGGAGGGCAGGAAAACTGGCACACTAAAACCCCCTAAAACCCACCCCCGACCCTTTAAATTAAATCCCCCACCCTCCCGAACCCCCCCCCAAATGCCTTAAATTACCTGGGGGTCCAGCGGCGGTCCGGAACGGCAGCGGTCCGGAACGGCCTCCTGCAATTGAATCGTGTTGTCTTCAGCCGGTGCCATTTTTCAAAATGGCGGCGCAAAATGGCGGCGGCCATAGACCAACATGATTCGACTGCAGGAGGTCGTTCCGGACCCCCGCTGGACTTTTGGCAAGTCTTGTGGGGGTCAGGAGGCCCCCCCAAGCTGGCCAAAAGTCCCTGGGGGTCCAGCGGGGGTCCGGAAAACGATCTCCTGCCGCGAATCGTTTTCCGTACGGAAAATGGCGCCGGCAGGAGATCGACTGCAGGAGGTCGTTCAGCGGCGGTCCCCGCTGAACGACCTCCATTTTCCGTACGGAAAACGATTCGCGGCAGGAGATCGTTTTCCGGACCCCCGCTGGACCCCCAGGGACTTTTGGCCAGCTTGGGGGGGCCTCCTGACCCCCACAAGACTTGCCAAAAGTCCAGCGGGGGTCCGGAACGACCTCCTGCAGTCGAATCGTGTTGGTCTATGGCCGCCGCCATTTTGCGCCGCCATTTTGAAAAATGGCGCCGGCTGAAGACAACACGATTCAATTGCAGGAGGCCGTTCCGAACTGCTGCCGTTCCGGACCACCGCTGGACCCCCAGGTAATTTAAGGCATTTGGGGGGGGGGTTCGGGAGGGTGGGGGATTTAATTTAAAGGGTCGGGGGTGGGTTTTAGGGGGTTTTAGTGTGCTGGCTCACGATTTTCACGATTTTCACGATACTTTAAACACCCAAACGGCAACAATATGATTCCCTCCCCCTCCCAGCCGAAATCGATCGTTAAGACGATCGAGGACACGATTCACATCTCTACAGGAGACCCTTTTCCTGAGAGAACAGGTGGATATACTCTGCCTCCAGGGCACCAGTTTGTAAGACCACTAGGACAGAAGGGTGTATCAGTGGCTGCAGGAAGACCCTGGAAAGTTCCTCTCAACAGAGATCATCATTCATATGTCAGGTTTAGCAGGCAGTGAATATGTTTTAGTTTGTCTATAATGTTTGCATGCCTGTTGACAACTGTGAAATCATGTACTGTCTGAATGTAGCAGATGCTTCAATATGTTGCGTTTTCCCAGTCTTGAACTGGTGACCTGCAGCTTTTCATCCTAAAGACCTGCCTGGTAAGCTATTCTTCACTCTAGCTCCAGGTGCCTTCAGACAGCTCACTATTTCTCCATGGAGATCTGCATCAGACCTTCCCTTTGTCAGCTGATTGTAACAGCAGGATTCAGCCAGAAATAGATGGTGCATATAATTTCTTGTTTGACCTTTGCTTCCTGCTGGTCCAATACGTCTCTTTTGATTCCACTCAGTTCCTGTTACTAGCTCAGTTTTCTGCCTTTCCTTAACCCATGTGTTCTTGTCTTCTTTTTTTTCTGCTAGCTTTGTTCTTGTGTATTTCTTGCTCCTGTTCTATTCCTAAACCCTGTCTGTCCTTTATCTTACCTTGGACTGAATGTTTGGCTTTCACCATGAACTGAACCTGATGAGAGAGTGGTTTGCTCTGTAAAAATGAAGTGCTAAATTCAATAGGTATAATATTGCTCTGAGGCAGCCATAAGGTGAAACGTTGGCCATTGTCATCGGTTATAATTTTTAAATTCAGGAGCACAACATTATAAGATAAGTTTTAATCTAAGAAAAAAGTTAAAAACATTTTTTATGCAGGTATTTTGACTCATGATTACATTACCCAACAGCATGTCTATGTGTTTAAAAAGCAATGCATATTAGGTTCTGAGGTCTTTTCCTCTGTTTAAAATAATATTCAACTACATAGAGGGGCGGATTTTAAAACGAGTGCGAGTAGCCTACTTTTGTTTGCGCTCCAGGCGCAAACAAAAGTACGCTGGATTTTAGTAGATACGCGCGGAGCCGCGCGTATCCGCTAAAATCCTGGATCGGCGCGCGCAAGGCTATCGATTTCGTATAGCCGGCACGCGCCGAGCCGCGCAGCCTACTCCCGTTCCCTCCAAGGCCGCTCCGAAATCGGAGCGGCCTCGGAGGGAACTTTCCTTTGCCCTCCCCTCCCCTTCCCCTCCCTTCCCCTACCTAACCCACCCGCCCGGCCCTGTCTAAACCCCCCCCTTACCTTTGTCGGGGGATTTACGCCTCCCAGAGGGAGGCGTAAATCCCCGCGCATCAGCGGGCCTCCTGCGCGCCGGGACGCGACCTGGGGGCGGGTCCGGAGGGCGCGGCCACGCCCCCGGGCCGTAGCCACGCCCCCGGAACGCTCCCGACACGCCCCGAAAACGCCACGTGGTTCGGGCCCGCCCCCGACACGCCCCCCGACACGCCCCCTCCGAAAACCCCGGGACTTACACGAGTCCCGGGGCTCTGCGCGCGCCGGTAGGCCTATGTAAAATAGGCTTCCCGGCGCGCAGGGCCCTGCTCGCGTAAATCCGCCCGGTTTTGGGCGGATTTACGCGAGCAGGGCTCTGAAAATCTGCCCCAGAGATTTTGAACATAAGAACTGTGTTGAAAGCAAATTTCCTTTGTATACACAATTTTTGTTTTCACTTGCCTATGTTGGTTGCTGTAAATAATACCTCAACGAAACTCTAATTCAGGGATTAAATGAGAGACAACTGAATAATGGAGACCTAGAGGATTCCTATATAAGCTTCTCACAGGCTTCCATGCTAAACAGATAATGACTGTATGATTTCATGTCACTTCAGTAGGACTGTCTTGTTTTGATTTTGATAAGACCAGTGTTTTTTCTTGCCACTGAGCCAATTCTTTAAGCTATTTATGTACATAAAACCCAGTTTTATCCATTTCGATAGCCTGGTACTCAATGCATGTGAAAATATGTGCCTATTCCAGTTTTGTGCATACTTTTAATGCACTGGGCAGAGGAACTGGGTCTTGTATATTTACACTATTTTGAAAAGAATACATTTAGGTGAACCTGCACAACTTATGATCTCAATAGAGCAGACATAACTTTTTGAAGATGAGTTTGCTCATGAACATAAGAACATAAGAAATTGCCATGCTGGGTCAGACCAAGGGTCCATCAAGCCCAGCATCCTGTATCCAACAGAGGCCAAACTAGGCCACAAGAACCTGGCAATTATCCAAACACTAAGAAGATCCCATGTTACTGATGCAATTAATAGCAGTGGCTATTCCCTAAGTAAACTTGATTAATAGCCGTTAATGGACTTCTCCTCCAAGAACTTATCCAAACCTTTTTTGAACCCAGCTACACTATAACTGGACTAACCACATCCTCTGGCAACAAATTCCAGAGCTTTATTGTGCGTTGAGTGAAAAATAATTTTCTCCGATTAGTCTTAAATGTGCTACTTGCTAACTTCATGGAATGCCACCTAGTCCTTCTATTATTCAAAAGTGTAAATAACGAGTCACATCTGCTCGTTCAAGACCTCTCATGATCTTAAAGACCTCTATCATATCCCCTCTCAGCCGTCTCTTCTCCAAGCTAAACAGCCTAATCTCTTCAGCCTTTCCTCATAGGGGAGCTGTTCCATCCTCTTTATCATTTTGGTTGCCCTTCTCTGTACCTTTTCCATCTCAACTATATCTTTTTTGAGATGCGGCGACCAGAATTGTACACAGTATTCAAGGTGTGGTCTCACCATGGAGCGATATAGAGACATTATGACATTTTCCATTTTATTAACCATTCCCTTCCTAATAATTCCTAACATTCTGTTTGCTTTTTTGACTGCTGCAGCACACTGAGCCAACGATTTCAAAGTATTATCCACTATGATGCCTAGATCCTTTTCCTGGGTGGTAGCTCCTAATATGGAACCTAACATCGTGTAACTACAGCAAGGGTTATTTTTCCCTATATGCAACACCTTGCACTTGTCCACATTAAATTTCATCTGCCATTTGGATGCCCAATCTTCCAGTCTTGCAAGGTCCTCCTGTAATTTATCACAGTCTGCTTGTGATTTAACTACTCTGAATAATTTTGTGTCATCTGCAAATTTGATAATGTCACTCGTTGTATTCATTTCCAGATCATTTATATATATATTGAAAAGCACCGGTCCAAGCACAGATCCCTGAGGCACTCCACTGTTTACCCTTTTCCACTGAGAAAATTGACCATTTAGTCCTACTCTCTGTTTCCTGTCTTTTAACCAGTTTGTAATCCACGAAAGGACATCGCCTCCTATCCCATGACTTTTTAGTTTTCATAGAAGCCTCTCATGAGGGACTTTGTCAAATGCCTTCTGAAAATCCAAATATACTACATCTACCGGTTCACCTATATCCACATGTTTATTAACCCCTTCAAAAAAGTGAAGCAGATTTGTTAGGCAAGACTTCCCTTGGGTAAATCCGTGTTGACTGTGTTCCATTAAATCATGTCTTTCTATATGCTCTACGATTTTGATCTTGAGAATAATATCCACTATATTTCCTGGCACTGAAGTTAGGCTCACTGGTCTATAGTTACCCGGATCTCCCCTGGAGCCTTTTTTAAATATTGGGGTTACATTGGCCACCCTCCAGTCTTCAGGTACAATGGATGATTTTAATGATAGGTTACAAATTTTAACTAATAGATCAGAAATTTCATTTTTGAGTTCCTTTAGTACCCTAGGATGCATACCATCCGGTCCAGGTGATTTGCTACTCTTTAGTTTGTCAATCTGGCCTACTACATCTTCCAGGTTCACAGTGATTTCGTTCAGTTTGTCTGACTCATCACCCCTGAAAACCATCTCCGGAACTTGTATCTCCCCAACATCCTCATTAGTAAACACGGAAGCAAAGAATTAATTTAGTCTTTCTGCAATGGCCTTATCTTCCCTAAGAGCCCCTTTAACCCCTCTGTCATCTAATGGTCCAACCGACTCCCTCGCAGGTTTCTTGCTTTGGATATATTTTCAAAAGTTTTTATTATGAGTTTTTGCCTCTATGGCCAACTTAATTTCAAATTTTCTCTTCACCTGCCTTATCAATGTTTTACACTTAACTTGACAATGCTTATGTTTTATCCTATTTTCTTCAGATGGATCCTTCTTCCAATTTTTGAAGGATGATTTTTTGGCTAAAATAGCCTCTTTCACCTCACCTTTTAACCATGATGGTGATCATTTTGCCTTTCTTCCACCTTTCATAATGCGTGGAATACATTTGGACTGTGCCTCTTGGATTGTATTTTTAAACAGTGTCCAAGCCTATTGAACACTTTTAACTTTTGCAGCTGCACCTTTTAGTTTTTTTCTAACTATTTTCCTCATTTTATCAAAGTTTCCCTTTTGAAAGTTTAGTGTTAGAGCTGCAGATTTACTTATTGTCCCCCTTCCAGTTATTAGTTTAAATTTGATCATGTTATGATCACTGTTGCCAAGTGGCCCCACCACCGTTACCTCTCTCACCAAATCTTGCGTTCCACTAAGAATTAAATCTAAAATAGCTCCCTCTCTTGTAGAGATGTGAATCGTGTCCTCGATCGTCTTAACGATCGATTTCGGCTGGGAGGGGGAGGGAATCGTATCGTCGCCGTTTGGGTGTTTAGAGTATTGTGAAAATCATTAAAATCGTGAACCGGCACACTAAAACCCCCTAAAACCCACCCCCGACCCTTTAAATTAAATCCCCCACCCTCCTGAACCCCCCCCCCCAAATGCCTTAAATTACCTGGAGGTCCAGCGGCGGTCCGTAGCTAAATCGGGGGAAGGGGGAGGGCAGGAAAACCGGAACACTAAAACACCCTAAAACCCACCCCCGACCCTTTAAATTAAATCCCCCACCCTCCCGAACCCCCCCCCCAAATGCCTTAAATTACCTGGGGGTCCAGCGGCGGTCCGTAGCTAAATCGGGGGAAGGGGGAGGGCAGGAAAACCGGCACCCTAAAATACCCTAAAACCCACCCCCGACCGTTTAAATTAAATCCCCCACCCTCCCCAACCCCCCCCCCCCCAAATGCCTTAAATTACCTGGGGGTCCAGCGGTGGTCCGGAACGGTCTCCTGCAATTGAATCGTGTTGTCTTCAGCCGGCGCCATTCTGCGCCGCCATTTTGCAAAATGGCGGCGCAAAATGGCGGCGGCCATAGACCAACACGATTCGACTGCAGGAGGTCGTTCCGGACCCCTGCTGGACTTTTGGCAAGTCTTGTGGGGGTCAGGAGGCCCCCCCAAGCTGGCCAAAAGTCCCTGGGGGTCCAGCGGGGGCCCCGGGAGTGATTTCCTGCTGCAAATCGTTTTCCGTACGGAAAATGGCGCCGGCAGGAGATCCACTGCAGGAGGTCGTTCAGCGGGGGTCCGGAACCCCCGCTGAACGACCTCCTGCAGTCGATCTCCTGCCGGCGCCATTTTCCGTACGGAAAACAATTCGCGGCAGGAAATCGCTCCCGGACCCCCGCTGGACCCCCAGGGACTTTTGGCCAGCTTGGGGGGGCCTCCTGACCCCCACAAGACTTGCCAAAAGTCCAGCAGGGGTCCGGAACGATCTCCTGCAGTCGAATCGTGTTGGTCTATGGCCGCCGCCATTTTGCGCCGCTATTTTGCAAAATGGCGGCGCAGAAAGGCGCCGGCTGAAGACAACACGATTCAATTGCAGGAGACCGTTCTGGACCGCCGCTGGACCCCCAGGTAATTTAAGGCATTTGGGGGGGTTCGGGAGGGTGGGGGATGTAATTTAAAGGATCGGGGTGGGTTTTAGGGTGTTTTAGTGTGCCGGTTTTCCTGCCCTCCCCCTTCCCCCGATTTAGCTACGGACCGCCGCTGGACCCCCAGGTAATTTAAGGCATTTGGGGGGGGGGTTCGGGAGGGTGGGGGATTTAATTTAAAGGGTCGGGGGTGGGTTTTAGGGTGTTTTAGTGTGCCGGTTTTCCTGCCCTCCCCCTTCCCCCGATTTATGATTTTTTGACAATAAATCGGGGGAATTGGTATTGTATCGTGGCCCTAACGATTTTTGACGATTTAAAATATATCAGACGATATTTTAAATCGTCAAAAAACGATTCACATCCCTACTCTCTTGTTGGTTCCTGAACCAATTGCTCCATGAAGCAATCGTTTATTACATCCAGGAACTTTATATCTCTAGCAAGTCCTGATGTTACATTTACCCAGTCAATATTGGGTAATTGAAATCTCCCATTATTATTGCACTGCCAAATTGGTTTGCTTTCCTGATTTCTCTAAGCATTTCATCATCTGTCTGACCATTTTGTCCAGGTGGACGGTAGTATACTCCTATTACTATACTCTTACCCAACACACATGGGATTTCTACCCATATAGATTCTACTGAGCATTTAGTCTCTTGTATGATCTTTATCCTGTTGGACTCTATACCCTCCCGGACATAAAGTGCCACACCCCCACCAAGTTGATCCTCTCTATCTTTGCGATATAATTTGTACCCTGATATAGCACTGTCCCATTGGTTATCCTCCTTCCACCAAGTTTCTGTGATGCCAATTATGTCAATCTCATCATTTGCTGCTATACACTCTAACTCTCCCATCTTACTTCTTGGACTTCTGGCACTGGCATACAGACATTTCAAAGTGTGTTTTTTGTTTGTTTGAACAACCTGCTTTTCAGTTGTTTGGGATTATTCGGATATCATTAGCTTTGGTGATTTTTTACATATAGGCATATGGACTATGTTTGCTTTTAATGGAACCTCTCTGTTGGGATGCCCTAACTCTCCTGTTTCATTAGTATCCTTCAAGGATACATTGCTCCGAACCATGCACTGCTGAGTGACTGTCGGCTTTCCCCCTTGTTCTAGTTTAAAAAGCTGCTCTATCTCCTTTTTGAAAGTGTCAGCAGCTTGGTTCCACTCTGGTTAAGGTGGAGCCCATCCTTTCGGAAAAGTCTCCCCTTTCCCCAAAAGTTTCCCCAGTTCCTTACATAGCTGAATCCCACTTCCCTGCACCATCGTCTCATCCACGCATTGAAACTCTGGAGCTCTGCTTGCCTCTGGGGACCTGCACGTGGAACAGGAAGCATTTCAGAGAATGCCACCCTGGAGGTTCTGGATTTTAGCTTCCTACCTAAAATCCTAAATTTGGCTTCCAGAACCTCTCTCCCACATTTTCCTATGTTGTTGGTGCCCACATGTACCATGACAGCTGGCTCCTCCCCAGCACTGTCTATAATCCTATCTAGGTGACGCGTGAGGTCTGCTGCCTTCGCACCAGGCAGGCAAGTTACCAGGTGGTCCTCACATCCACCAGCCACCCTGCTATCTACATTTCTAATAATCGAATCACCAACTATGATGGCCGGCCTAACCCTTCCCTCCTGGGCAGTAGCCCTGGGAGACTTGTCCTCAGTGCGAGAGGACAATACATCACCTGGAGAGCAGGTCCTTGCTACAGGATCACTTCCTGCTACACCAGGGTGATGTTCTCCTACTGGGAGACCTTTATGATCCAAGGCAGCACTGGGGCTGCCAGACTGGATTTGGGACTTGGCTACTATGTCCCTGAAGGTCTCATCAAGGTACCTCTCTGTCTCCCTCAGCTCCTCCAAGTCTGCTACTCTAGCCTCCAGAGATCGGACTCATTCCCTGAGAGCCAGGAACTCTTTGCACCGAGTGCACACATACAATCTCTCACCGGCGGGTAAATAATCATACATGTGACACTCAATGCAAAAGACTGGAAAGCCCCCCTCTTGCTGCTGGACTGCTGCCTTCATCTTAGTTTTATTGAGTTCCTAGTTAAGTTTAGGATACTAAGGGAGTTGGAATGAGTGGTTTAAATTTACAGGTGAATTTACTAATTAATCAGCTAGTGTCATGCAGGGGGATGATTAAACTTTCAGTAAGGGCTGGCAAGGTTCTTCCATGCAGATTTCCCAAGTGAACTTATACTCATAAGTTCACTTTGAAAATGTGGGGCAAAGTCTTTGTGTAAAAGTTGCATACAGACTTTACCCCTACTTGCAGAGTTATAAAACTACACTCTAAGAGGTCAGTTTTCAAAGCGTTTAGGTGCTATGTGCACATAACCTAATACGCCTTAATTTATCATGGCCTCTGGGAGTTGACATCCCTTTTGAAAATTTACTAGAGTTGAGTTTCAAAAGTCAGGATCCAAGTTTCACTAAAAGGCTAATATTCAAAAAAAGGTGTCTAAATTTAGGACCCTTAGTTTTCAGCTGGCAATTCACCTATAGTTAGGGATCTAAAATATAAGAACCTAAATTTAGAACTTCTAGTCATTTGTCAAGATTTGTGTTCTGAAGTTAGGTGCCTAGCAAGAATGTGCATTGGAAACTTAACAGTTTTTTTTTCTTGTTTTTTTCTTCTTTAATTAATTTTACTTTGCTTCATTTTGTTATACATATATATTGTGTTTTTATGTGTATATGTATTTGCATATGTTACAGTGCAAAGAATGACAATCGGACGATCAAAAGAAGCCCTTTATTAAAAATGCTCGACTCTGGCCGAGTTTCGCTCTTTTCATAGAGCTGCCTCAGGGGCAATTAAATTAGCAGGACTAAAGACGTGCCTGCAGGGCTGATATCACAGTGTCACAGTGTCATACAAAGACATGAACTTGTATAGAAATAAATGTTATCCTGTTCCTTTAAAAGACTTTGCTCTGATGACCTTGACAGTTACAGTAGCAACCTTAGTGATTGGTTGCTACTGTAGCTGTCAAGGTCATCAGAGCAAAGTCTTTTAAAGGAGCAGGATAACATTCATTTCTGTACAAGTTCATGTCTTTGTATGACACTGTGACACTGTGATAGCCCTGCAGACACGTCTTTAGTCCTGCTAATTTAATTGCCCCTGAGGCAGCTCTATGTAAAGAGCGAAATTCGGCCAGAGTCGGGCATTTTTAATAAAGGGCTTCTTTTGATCATCCGATTCTCATTCTTTGCACTGTAACACAGCCAACTGGATCGGCTTCCGCTTTGTTTTTATGTATTTGCATATACACATAGGGACAATAACTTTCAAACTGACTGCGAGTGCACGTTGATGCTGTGATGATTTGGTAGTAGTTCCTGTGCAGAAAAGGGACTGTGCCTTTAAAAAAGCAGCATTTTTTTTCGTGTCTGAGAATAACAGGGCTGAGAAACTGATATTTTAAGGCATTACTCTGAAAAACCTTCTGTGAGGGAGGCCACCAAATGCTCCCTCTCCTCACATGCAGAAAATAACTTTGAATCATTTGTGGCCACTGCATCTAGCAAATGGTTACACTGAACTGTCTTAAAAACTGATGTCACAGTTCATGTTGTGACTCATTTACCCGTCAAGAAGGGGCATTCATGAAGGGTGCAGTCCTCTGTCTCCTGAACTCAGAAGGGGTGGGGAACATGGGGGAAGGGTGCACCACTGCCAGGCCCGCTCTCAAGATGCCTTATTGTGTTGGTATCATGCTGTTGGTGTTGGCCATCTTCATGGGCCAGGATAAAGGGTTAGGGGGTGGCAGGGGGCTTCGGAGCTTCTCCCGCTTGCCCAAGCAGACCCCTAAAGCTATGGCTGGTTAAGAGCGGGAATGCTTCCATTTTGCCATACACACCCTTAAAAGGATGTGCGCCACTGCCCTGAAAGTAAAATCCTAAGTTGACTTTCGTTTAGATGAGCATGACTAGGTAAGGGTTGGGTATGGATGGCACCGAGCAGAGCACTTCTTTAATTGGCCACTTTCTCTGGAATGCATCAGTGCTGTTGGTTGGTACTCTGCTTGGATCCTGGAGCATACCAGCAATCTGAAAAGAACTCCGCATTTCCCTGAGTTGCCTCCATCTCGCTTCTCTGTTTTGGTCTTGAAGATAATCAGCTTTGCGGAGACTATCAGGAATTTTACCAGATGGTCACAGGCTCGAATTCTGGGGTTCTTTAATGTGGTGCATCCATAGATAAAGAGATGTGGGCAGAAGTTTAATAAGAACCTGAGGGGCGGATTTTAAAAGGCGCGCGAATAGCCTACTTTTGTTTGCGCTCCAGGCGCAAACAAAAGTACGCTGGATTTTAGTAGATACGCGCGGAGCCGCGCGTATCTGCTAAAAACCTGGATCGGCGCGCGCAAGGCTATGGATTTTGTATAGCCGGCGCGCGCCGAGCCGCGCAGCCTGAACTTCCCTCCGAGGCCGCTCCCTCCGAGGCCGCTCCGAAATCGGAGCGGCCTCGGAGGGAACTTTCCTTTGCCCTCCCCTCACCTTCCCCTCCCTTCCCCTCCCTTCCCCTACCTAACCCACCCACCCGGCCCTGTCTAAACCCCCCCCTTACCTTTGTCGGGGGATTTACGCCTCCCTCCGGGAGGCGTAAATCCCCGCGCGTCAGCGGGCCTCCTGCGCGCCGGGACGCGACCTGGGGGCGGGTCCGGAGGGCGCGGCCACGCCCCCGGGCCGCCCCGGGCCGTAGCCACGCCCCCGGGCCCGCCCCCGGAACGATCCCGACACGCCCAGAAAACGCCGCGCAGTTCGGGCCCGCCCCCGACACGCCCCCTCCGAAAACCCCGGGACTTACGCGAGTCCCGGGGCTCTGCGCGCGCCGGTAGGACTATGTAAAATAGGCTTCCCGGCGCGCAGGGCCCTGCTCGCGTAAATCCGCCCGGTTTTGGGTGGATTTACGCGAGCAGGGCTCTGAAAATCCGCCCCTTAGGAAGAGGGTTTTCAGGTATGCAAGGAATGGGATCAGACAGGGGCAGTATAAAAAAATATGAAATAAGGTATCCTCCACCTCGCAAAACCTGTACCTCTTCCTGTTCTCTTGATGTGATCCAACAGGTTGCCGGTTACTATAGCCCCATGAGCGATACTCCAACTTAGGTCCCAGTGGTTTTTGGGATCAGCTCCGAATAGAAAACTCCCCCCCCCCCTGCCCCCGGGGCTTTCTCACGCCACCCAGCACTCCCCGCCAAGGTGTGTCAATTCAGGCGGCAAGAGTGGCTCGATGTATTGCATGGTGCACCAGACCGGCTATCGCCATCTTTGGTGCAGCACAGAAATGCACCAGTTGGATCACTTCCAGCCTGCTCAAGCTGTGGAGATGGGGACAGAGAAGGGAATAGGGAGGTCGAGGGGGTCCTTGATGTTTTGAGGGGCTAATAAACAAATCTGGGAGATCAGGGGTAGAGTGGGCAGGGGTGGGGTCTCCTGACCTGAAGGATCCCCTCAAATGGGCTGGAGGGGTTGGGGTTAAAAATGTCCCATATCTCACTGAACAGTTGGCCAGCTACATACGGGTGCCTTATGCCCTTGTGCCGAGCCAGCAGTTCTGAGGACATCCAATGCTGCTGGTCTATGTTCAGGAGATCACCGACCCATGTGGTCCCAGACTCTGTGAGCCATTGATGCATCTTAGAGGACTCCAGGGCCTTCACAACAGAGAGGGGGTGTGAAGAAGGGGATCTTTTGGACCGTCCAGACTCAGGGCTATCGAGTGGAGTTGTGTTCTGGAGACCACACCCCAGGCTTTGAAAATGTTTTGGTAGAAGGCTGGTAGCAATGAGAAGTTGCATGCATACCCTTCTGTTTTGAGTAGTAAGAGCTGCTAGTCATACCACAACCTGCCCACTGGCTGGAGAAAAAATTCCCCCAGTGGACGTCACTGCGGAGGTGGGTCTGCATACAGGAATCTCTGCAAGGCCTGGAGACGCAGGGTGAAGACCCTG